>NW_023458634.1:215066-225211 GCF_013731165.1 Rhagoletis pomonella | reverse complement strand
TTTTTTTTTTGTTTGGTGCTACGCATTTTTTTCATCCAAAGGAAGTATGTTCGAAAATTTTTTTATAGGGAAGCAAATGAGTAGCACGTCGCACTTTATTGTACTCATTTTAATGAGATACAAAACTGCAAGCAAATTTTTTCTAAATTTTCTGATTAAAAAGTGCGATATTTTGGTGCAACTTTGCAGAATTAATTTTCATTGTTTTTGCACAAAGTCGGATATTTGGATTTATTTGGTTTTTATTAGGAAAGAGGCTTTACTTTCATAAAAAAATAATAAACAAAAAAAATAGGCAAACTTCGCTTAAGTGTATAGTCCTAATTTATATTTTGGTCACTGTATGTATTCCTCACTTCGAGTCAAAGGCTTCCAGATTGAAAAATAATAACTGATAATGGAGAAAGTTGCGATCATATACCAATATTATTTAAAACAGGTTCATAGGCATGCCATTTTAATGAGCTGTTAAGGCGTCGAATTAACGAACATCGAATACGGGACAAATACAGGACATTAAAAGAAATACAGAACATTTAGCGTCCCGTATAAAATTAATTAATTACCAGGACAATTGGTCAAAAAAGAGGACTGTCCCGTATAATACAGGACGGATGGTCACCGTACTCATAGTAGTAAAAACATGCAGCCTCTGCTGACTATAAAGGTATTGTATTGAATACAATTTATTAATAGACAGTAACCGTAGATTTTTAATGATACAAGTATTTTTGTAACGTAAACAATTTAACAATCCAGTGAAAAGAACCCGAAGGATTTAGGAATTCACCGATTAATTCTAGGATAATCGTAACAATACTTACAGTAACGACATTTTAGCATTCTTCGGGTATTTCCCCTTCGTTTATTTAATGTTTCTTATTTTTTTATGGAAGTGTAGCTCGTTGTCTAACAAAAATCATGTTAGTAAAAATTTCAAACTCTTTCTTTAAACATTCTGAGTATGCAGTTGTGTAGCCCATTCAATTTTTAGGACTTGTTATTGATTTTTGGAAATTTTTTTGTGGAAGGTGTTGCGGATTTTCTCCATACAAAAAAATGTTTGAACATACTTTGTTTTAAAGAAAATGCGTGAACAAAAAATTTTCAAAAATTAACACTTACCTAGCTACCTCAAACTTGCACTTTATTATACTAAAACTAGCAGACCCGGCGAACTTCGTCCCGCCTGTCGGCAAAATCAACAAACACTAACGCATTAATTTTTTGTATTGAAACATTTCGGTCCAACATTTTCTCCAACAGTTCACGTTCATGATTTTCAGTGATGCATTCATCTTCTAATATTACGGTTTGGTGGTGAACATTGCCATCTCAAATAACCTAGCATAAGTGTATATGCATACCAAAATACGTAATAGCTTCAGTGCGTTTGAAAGGCGCCACTCACCCTTGTAAAATGGTCCCGATTTTCTCTAAGAGTATGGGATTGATTTCATATACATACATACATACATAGTATCTCCATACCAAGTTCCAGTAATCTATCATGAACGCTTCCAAAGATACTTATTTATTATGAAAAATTCGGTTTATATGGGAGGTGCCACGCTCCTTTTCAAATAGTCCGAATTTTTCTTCACGAGTATGCGATTGATTTCATATATATCCATACCATGTTCGAGTACTCTATCATGAACACTTCCAGAGATATGCAGTATAAAAAATCCGGTTTGTATGAGAGGTACACGCCCTTTTTCCAATAGCCCCAATTTTTCTTCATGTATGTGCGATTTATTTTATATATGTATGTCCATACTAAATTCCAGTACTCTATCAGGAACACTTCCAGAGATATGCAGTGCTAAAAATTCCGTTTCTATGGGAGGTGCCACGCCCCTTTTTCTAATAGCAACAATTTTTCTTCATGACTATGCGATTGATTTTATATGTGTTGAACATACCAGGTTCAAGAGGTTCTACTACTCTATTATGAACACTTCCAGAGATATGCAGTGTGAAAAATTCTGTTTCTATAGGAGGTGCCACGCCCCTTTTTCCAATACCCTCAATTTTTCTTCATGACCATTTGATTGATTCAATATATCTCGATACCAAGTTTCAGTACTCTACCATGAACACTTCCAGAGATATACCCACAGTATGAAAAATTCGGTTTGTATGTGAGGTGCCACGCCTCCTTTTCCAATAACGAAAATTTGTCTCCATGAGTATGCGATTGTTTTCGTATATCACCATACCATGTTCGAGTACTCTACCATGAACACTTTCAGAGATATGCAGTGTGAAAAATTCGGTTTGTGTGGGAGGTGCCACGCCCCCTGCAACAAGCGGTATGAAATATACTTTACATCCGATACTCATACCTACCATATATGCACAAATAATTTCATATAAATCGGTTAAGCCGTTTAGGAGGAGTTCGACCACTAACACCGTGACCCGAGATTTTTATATATTAGATTTAAGAAAGTGCGTACTGAAAAAAATTATAAAAAATCTGACTAAACAGTTTCAAATTTTGATCAAGATTTGTTAAAATTGCGAAAAAAGTAAAAGGAATAGGCTAAGAATCGGCCAAAAACGGCCGATGCCGATGCCGATTAATCGGTCGGGACTCTAGTAAAAATGTAAATTTTTGTTTGTTTTGGTAGATTTTTGTTAAAGTATTGTCTTTGAAAAACAAATAAAACTTTTCGTTCCCACTTTATTTTGTGAAGTTATCTTTATATTATAAGTAGAGCTCGGATATTTATGCAAGTGATTATTTTTGTTTAACATCACAGAATCATTATAGGAAGAAGTGAGTTAATTTGGACTTATTATGTTTTGCATTTTTTCACATATTTTACATGTTTGCATATTCTCCTTTTTTTATATTTTGCATATTTTTGTATCTATTTTGCATATTTCCTATAAATAAATTATTATAAGCATGTCACATTGATGGCAGCTCTTGTTAACTCCGCACGCGACATACTGACCTCCCTCTGCCTCAATAGTAATGACCAGCTACGCCAGCATAGAACAAATCTAAGTTATTTGTGGTATGTAGGCAAGTGCAAGCGATGCTGTGAAAATCTTTTGCAAGTTCGCCAACTAATGCTCAACACCTTCTCTAAGTACAATCAGTGTTGCCACTGCCTTAGCCTTTAAAGTATCCATAAAAAATCGAAAACTGTATCCAAATGTATCCACCGAAAAGAGCAGACATTTTTACACAAAATAACTATGGGGAAAAACTCGGCCCCTTAACAAAGTTTTTCCCATCCTTAGACACGGATTTGGGAAACAAAGGCCCGTAGTTATAGTCAAAATTAAGTCGACTCGTCAATTTAATTGCAGCTTTTTGACATAATTTTCAATGGGATACCTGTCAAAAAAGCTGACTATAACTACGGGCCTTTGTATCCCAGATCTGTTTCTAAGAATGGAAAAATACTGACTACAACTGCGGGACAAAGTTTCCGCATGTTCGATATTTTTTTACCACGATTAGATTCCCACAATTAATACATGCAAAAAATGTTTGCTGGTCTATCAAAATAATACTAACTTAAACTAATTTTTACCTGTTACATTTAGTTCAGTGAATTGTTATTTCCTGCTATTATAGTTACAATGTTTTTCAATCAAACTGGTGGATTGGGTGCTATCTATGACATTTAAAAAAATCTCAAAAACTTGTATTTGTCTGAAAATTCCGCCTTCAAGAAAAATTTCTATTCCCGGCTTGTTTGAATTCTCGCTTAATGACATGTGTATAACTGAAAATTTAGAAGTTATAAGTTATTTTAAGTACAGTCAAGTTATTGTTGAAAATTAATGATCGGCATGGTTGTAAATTTCCTTTCAATGCTAAGAGAAGGGTTGCTCGGGATGCATTACATAGTCCTTTCCTTTGAACTTCGGACTAAAACCTGTGGAACTGTCAAACTAACGGGTGATTTTTTTGAGGTTAGGATTTTCATGCATTAGTATTTGACAGATCACGTGGGATTTCAGACATGGTGTCAAAGAGAAAGATGCTCAGTATGCTTTGAAATTTCATCATGAATAGACTTACTAACGAGCAACGCTTGCAAATCATTGAATTTTATTACCAAAATCAGTGTTCGGTTCGAAATGTGTTTCGCGCTTTACGTCCGATTTATGGTCTACATAATCGACCAAGTGAGCAAACAATTAATGCGATTGTGACCAAGTTTCGCACTCAGTTTACTTTATTGGACATTAAACCAACCACACGAATGCGTACAGTGCGTACAGAAGAGAATATTGCGTCTGTTTCTGAGAGTGTTGCTGAAGACCGTGAAATGTCGATTCGTCGCCGTTCGCAGCAATTGGGTTTGTGTTATTCGACCACATGGAAGATTTTACGCAAAGATCTTGGTGTAAAACCGTATAAAATACAGCTCGTGCAAGAACTGAAGCCGAACGATCTGCCACAACGTCGAATTTTCAGTGAATGGGCCCTAGAAAAGTTGGCAGAAAATCCGCTTTTTTATCGACAAATTTTGTTCAGCGATGAGGCTCATTTCTGGTTGAATGGCTTCGTAAATAAGCAAAATTGCCGCATTTGGAGTGAAGAGCAACCAGAAGCCGTTCAAGAACTGCCCATGCATCCCGAAAAATGCACTGTTTGGTGTGGTTTGTACGCTGGTGGAATCATTGGACCGTATTTTTTCAAAGATGCTGTTGGACGCAACGTTACGGTGAATGGCGATCGCTATCGTTCGATGCTAACAAACTTTTTGTTGCCAAAAATGGAAGAACTGAACTTGGTTGACATGTGGTTTCAACAAGATGGCGCTACATGCCACACAGCTCGCGATTCTATGGCCATTTTGAGGGAAAACTTCGGAGAACAATTCATCTCAAGAAATGGACCGGTAAGTTGGCCACCAAGATCATGCGATTTGACGCCTTTAGACTATTTTTTGTGGGGCTACGTCAAGTCTAAAGTCTACAGAAATAAGCCAGCAACTATTCCAGCTTTGGAAGACAACATTTCCGAAGAAATTCGGGCTATTCCGGCCGAAATGCTCGAAAAAGTTGCCCAAAATTGGACTTTCCGAATGGACCACCTAAGACGCAGCCGCGGTCAACATTTAAATGAAATTATCTTCAAAAAGTAAATGTCATGGACCAATCTAACGTTTCAAATAAAGAACCGATGAGATTTTGCAAATTTTATGCGTTTTTTTTAAAAAAAAAGTTATCAAGCTCTTAAAAAATCACCCGTTACAATTTTACTCTCTCAAGTGAGAGTAAAAGGAGAACAGATGCAGAAGTGCACCGGAGCGAAAAAAGCACTATTTCCTGTAAAAACGTCAGTCGGTTTGTTTACATGTCATTTGGACAACAATGATTTGGTTGAAATATTACTAACTAACTATTAAAATCTAAACATCTTCAAATTTTTCGTCGTATACTTCCATTTTTTTTACAAATATAAGGTTCTTTGCTAACACCGCTTTCTGGTTTTGTTTGCACATTCAAATCAGCTGATCGTTTGACACTTTTCATGAACTTACAGAAAAAAAAAACTCCGGACTAAATCCTGTAACTTCTGACTAGGAACAGTTGCTCAGTTACTCTCTCAAAAGTGTTCCCACTTACAGGTTTTATGTCAATAGGAACGACTTCCTGTAAGTTCTGACTAAATCCTGTAAACCGGACTGTTATTAGAACAGACTAACAGCTAACTACTACAGGTCGGAAAACTTTATAAAATTTGCACACTGCTTGGTGTTATTAAATGCACGTTTATGTAGAAAAAAAATTAACTTTTCAAAGTAACAAGAATAAAGGAAAATTTCTTGCTTGGAGGGTGAGCAGCAAACTGTTAAAAATGTTATAATAGCTTGTACATAAATAAAAAATTTCCTTTATCTTACGGATACTTATGGGAAAAGGTATCCAAATTTACACTGAGCAAAAACGACGTGTCCCTCAAAATTTAAGGCGAAAATGTATCCAATTGGATACATATGTATCAAAACGGCAACACTGAGTACAATAGGTAGGATGCAATTCCGACTGGGCGATTTGAGACTGTCAAAAGACATAAAAGCATATCTTAGGGCATCTTCCATGGCCACATTTCTGGCAACAAACCAGTTGTACCTTGACACTGTGGTTTTCGCATACACTCCCTCACCAGTCTAGGGAGAGGAAGGCGAAACCATCACCTGATTTCCACGAAATTGAGTATCTAGAAGAACAGAGAGTTCTCTGTTAAAAAGCCATCAGAACTCTTGAGTGAACGCAGCTTTGTAGTTTGGTCCTTCATCAGAACTTTTACCAGTCTAGCCGTTTGACCTAAGGTTTCAATCCCGCTGCAGCCCTCTTAGCAGAGCGAATTATACCACGTTTCCAACGGCACGTAATCCGCTCTCCCATTCATAATTTTATCTCTCATGCGTAATTGGCACAACAGTGAAGTCTGTTCCCCTTGTGAGCGGTATTCTTTGCTCCATAGATTTGAACCAATCCCAGTTAGTTTGGGAGAGGTATTTCACCACAATGGTTCCATCCCTCTCTTATGAACGAGCATAGGCTACAGTACCGGAGGCATTGACGGCCCGGATCAGCGTTTAATTTCCGCAGTAGTCATCTGCCGATCCTTACCCGCCCTCCCCATTACGGCAATGTGGAGAGGGCCTGTTACGAGCTCACAATAAGTTGCTCGGGACCAAGACCTCCAGACGTAGTTGCTTGGAGGGAATAGCGAGGGCAGTTCTGCCTCGACCGACCCTTTCATCACTATCTATTTATGTATTTTTATGTATTTTTTTATATTTTTTTATATATTTTGCATAGTTCTTGCATATTTGCTGCATATATTTTGCATATTAAATTTGCATAAAAATCCGAGCTCTATGCCTGAAACATACATAGATGCAAACTGAGTAAACGGGCCCATACATGATACCAGAAAATTTTGGCCAATTTAAGCTGGAAAGAGATCTGTCATTGACAAATTTTTATCAAGAAATTGTTAGAGTTAATCTTCATATAAATTTACAAGAAAACATTAAATCATTTTTTTATAAGTGCCGGATGTTTTTTAGAATTAAATATTTAAATAAGAATCTAAAGGCGCAAAAAAATTGGGCGAATAAAATCAAAAAAAAATGTTTAAAACAGTTTCATAAAACATTTTTCATTTTATTTGCGTAGTTTCCTTTATGAGGCATTCGTGTCTGTCCATATGTATATGTGCATATAAAATGCGAATGCAATTAAAATTCTTTGAAGGTATATTGAAGTAATTCTTAAAATTAGTATACGTACATATGTATGTATTTATGCTGATGCGTTTTAATTGATAGTAATTTGTAGCAAACGGATGGTTCCGTGCGCAGAAGTCGAAAACTTTTGACTGCCATTCAGCTGGGAGTGGCCAGAAGCGATTCTTGTGCGTACGGTTCAAATCGCAGCTCACAACGTCCGGATATTTATATCCACGTATCCTCTGGGTAGCAACCAAACACCCGTTTGGGAGCGAGCTAAAGTGAGAAGGCGTAAAACTTCGCGTGCGCTGGGTTTGGGTCCCGCCATGTTAAAACCCCGCCCAATGAAAAGAAGCAAACAGCCTCGGATGAGACCCCCTTTTTCTGATGACGACCACGGCAAACGTATAAAGGACTATGATTTAAGGGTATGCACCTGGAATATCCGGACCCTTAATGGGGAAGGTGCCTCTGCCCGGCTGGTTGATGTCCTCGGGAAGACAAAGGCTGACATCACCGCCATCCAAGAAATGCGATGGACGGGGCAAGGTAAAGTAAGCGTGAAGCCTTGCGACGTCTACTACAGTTGCCACGTAAAGGAGCGCAAATTCGGTGTTGGATTCGTGGTAGGAGAGAGACTCCGTCGCCGAGTACTGGCGTTCACCCCGGTGGACGAACGTCTAGCCACAATCCGCATCAAAGCTAGATTCTTCAACATCTTGCTCATCTGCGCCCATGCCCCGACGGAAGAGAAGGATGAGGCGTCCAAGGATCTCTTCTATGAGCGCTTGGAACGTACATATGAGCGCTGCCCCCGACACGATGTCAAAATCGTGCTTGGCGATTTTAATGCCAAGGTGGGCAAGGAAGGGATCTTTGGCGCCACTGTCGGAAAATTCAGCCTCCACGACGAAACGTCCGATAACGGACTGAGGCTGATCGACTTCGCCGGGGCCCGAAATATGGTAATATGTAGTACTAGGTTCCAGCATAAGAACATCCACCAAGCTACATGGCTGTCTCCAGATCGAAAAACGAGAAACCAAATCGATCATGTTGTGATAGACGGAAGGCATGCTTCAAGCGTTTTGGACGTACGTACACTCCGAGGGCCAAACATCGACTCGGACCACTATCTTGTTGTAGCCAAGATACGCACCCGCCTCTGTGCAGCAAAAAATGTGCGCCCAACAATGCAAGGAAAGCTTAACGTCGAAAAGCTGCAATCACAACAGACGGCCAATTTATTCGCCACTCGACTCACACACCTGCTCTCTGAGAGCACTCTTCAACAATCCGACGTACGCGAGCAGTGGAACCACATTTCCCGATCATTAAGTACCGCCGCCGAAGAAGTAGTTGGATTTCAGCGAGCCCGAAAGAACAACTGGTACGATGAGGAATGTCAAGAAGCCGCAGAGAAAAAAGATGCCGCCTACAGGGCCACGCTGCGATCGGGCGCAACGCGAGCCATGTGGGACCGTTATAGGGAACTGAAGAAGGAAGCGAGACGTATTTGCCGCAATAAGAAGAGAGAGGCCGTAATACGTGAGTGCGGAGAGCTTGAGATGCTGGCCGACAGGAAGAACGCCCGAAAATTCTACCAGAGGGTTAGGCGACTTACGGAAGGTTTCAAGACCGGGGCGAACTCCTGTAAGAGCAACAATGGCGACCTAGTGACCGATGTCCAGAATATACTTAAATTGTGGAGGGAACACTTTTATAACCTACTGAATGGTAGCAGCGCTGAAAGTAGTGAGGAAGACGAACCCGAGTCCCCAGTCGATGATGATGGAGTAGCTGTCCCACCGCTTGACTATGACGAGGTACGAATAGCGATTACGCGGCTGAAAAACAACAAAGCTGCTGGAGCTGACGGCCTGCCAGCCGAGCTATTCAAGTACGGCGGCGAGGAGCTGATGAGGTGCATGCATCAGCTCGTATGCAGAATATGGTCAGATGAACGCATGCCCGACGACTGGAATTTAAGTGTGCTCTGCCCAATCCACAAGAAAGGCGACCCCGCCATACGCGCCAACTACCGCGGAATTAGCCTTCTAAGCATAGGTTACTAGGTCTTATCGAGCGTATTGTGCGAAAGACTGAAGCCCACCGTCAACGAGCTGATTGGACCTTATCAGTGTGGCTTTAGGCCTGGAAAATCCACCATAGATCAGGTATTCACAATACGCCAAATCTTGGAAAAGACCCGCGAGAATAGGATCGACACACACCATCTATTTGTCGATTTCAAAGCCGCTTTCGACAGCACGAAGATAAGTTGCCTTTATGCCGCGATGTCTGAATTTGGTATCCCCGCGAAACTAATACGGCTGTGTAAAATGACGTTGAGCAATACCACCAGCTCCGTCAGAATAGGGAAGGACCTCTCCGAGCCGTTTGATACCAAACGAGGTTTCAGACAAGGGGACTCCCTTTCGTGTGATTTCTTTAATCTTATGTTGGAGAAGATAATAAGAGCCGCAGAACTGAACCGCTCAGGCACAATACTTTATAAGAGCGTACAATTGCTGGCGTATGCCGACGACATCGATATTATCGGTAAAAACAATGGCTGCGTCTGTTCTGCCTTCTCGGGATTGGATAGAGAAGCAAAGCGAATGGGTTTGGTGGTGAACGAGGACAAAACGAAGTATCTCCTGTCAGCACACAAACAGTCAGAGCATACGCATCTTGGCACCCACGTCACTGTTGACAGTTACAAGTTTGAAAAAGTAGACGACTTCGTTTATTTGGGAACCAGCATTAACACCAATAATAATGTCAGCCTTGAAATCCAACGGAGAATCACTCTTGCCAACAAGTGCTACTTTGGGCTGAGTAGGCAATTGAGAAGTAAAGTCCTCTCTCGTCGTACAAAGATCACACTCTATAAGTCACTCATCATGCCTGTGCTGGCGTATG
>NW_023458634.1:205258-214966 GCF_013731165.1 Rhagoletis pomonella | reverse complement strand
TGTTTTTTAACTTTTTCCAAAGATTGGTATAGGAAAAACTTGAATAACTGAACCCAAACTCTTCCGATTTTGACTTAAGAGGTGTCATTGGAAAGGTATTTTCTTACCCTTTTTATTTCTTTGCTAATAAACTCATTCAAAGGATGGAAGAGAAATGTAGGATGAACGAACGTCATTCAAAGTTGAATTAAGATGTGTTGGTATTCGAAAAAACAAGATGGGACACGAATGACGTTTTTTTGGCCAGAAATAAAAACAGTGTTTCAAGTTTTTCGTAAACCAATCTTTGAAAAAAGTAAAAAAAACAGCATCAAAAATCTCATTCTTACGATTCCGTTGAAAAGATTTTCAAATATTTTTATGTAGATTTTTTAAGCTTAATCTAATTTGTCATCTGAGGTGACTTTTTACAAAAAGTTCTTTAAGAAACTATTTTTATTCATAAAAAACTTCATTTTTAGAGGTATTTTCAAATCGGTCCAGCTCGCTTAAATCTTAATATTTTTCCGAAATATTTTGGTGGACGTCTTTAAATATAATAAGTTTTGTAATTCCGGCGGAAAAACCGCAACTTTTTTTGGTGATGCAGTCTAATGTACATAAATAAGCGAATAGATTCTTGAAAGATTATGTGTTTCGTAATGTTATTGGTTTATGTTTTTCTTTTGTCTTTGTTTCTTTATCGGCATCGGCATTGACCGATTCTTTGCCCTAAGGCCGATTAATCGGCATCGGCCAAAATATGGGAGTCGGTCGGACTCTACTACCGAAATTTTTTCTAAAAATTTTGATAACAATTTACCAAAGTGACACCCCTGTTCACAACAGTAAATGAACAACATAATTGGCAGTGTCAATGGGAACTTAACTTTAATCATTCGCTTCACATCTCTTACTTTCCCTACTACCAGCCGTAAATTTTTACGTTTCCCTTCTTTTACTTTCAGGTGGCCTTAATACTCTCGCCATACTGGGTGGCATTATATTGGTTTTAATTATTGTTATTATACTGGCTATGGCTGTTTGCTTTTCCAAGCGGCGAGCACGTTACTACACACGTGAGGATAGACTGAATGGTAAGCGTATAGCTACGTTGACCATATTTTTGAAGAGTAAATAAAGGACAAACTTTCATATATATATATTTTTTGTTATTGTATTAAATTAAACACATTAAGCCGTATCACAATATATGAATAAAAAAAGTTGAGTCTGTCTCTGTTATATTTGAACATTTATGTCGAGACAAAAAAATTGGGTGTAGAACTCTTTTTAAGCACCCACTAAAAACAACTAAATCACATTTTTCCCTGTAACTTTCTTATTTGATGTCCAATTGTTTTAACCTTTATGTCGCCGAAAAGGTCTCGCTCCGGTCCATAATTGACCCTTTAGAGGTTTTGGCATTAAGACCCGTTTTATACCCGACCGCACTTGTGCACAAGGGTATTATAACTTTGTTTGCATAACGGTTGTTTGTAAGAGCCAAAACGAATCGAGATAGATATAGACAAATGTATACATAAATGATCAGAATGAAAAGAGAAGTCGATTAAGCCATGTCTGTCTGTCCGTCCGTCCGGACTCGACCGATAACTCGAGCAAAAATTGAAATATCTCAACGAAATTAGATATGTACCTAGATTGCCCTTTACCCAAGGTAGGTTTTGTATTGAAAATGGGCGAAATAGGACCGTAACCACACCCACTTCCCATATAACGGTAATTTTCAGAAATACGAAAACTGTCATATTTTAGTAACTACTAAAGCTTATTCACTGAAAATTGACATTTACAATTATCTTTAGACGTAAAATAAGAATATTATAAGTTTTATGAAAAATGGGCGTATCAAGCACATCCTGTCGATTTCCGAAAATTTGACCGCCATTTTGGATCCGCTATTTTGAATTTCTAAAATTCCAATTTGTAATCAGCAATCCCAAAAACCCCGAGCAAGAAATGTCAAGCACATCCAGTCGATTTCCGAAAATTTGTCCACCATTTTGAATCCGCCATTTTGAATTTCTAAAAAATAACTTCCAATTTGTAACAAGCAATCCCAAAAACCACAGAGCAAGAAGTTTCAAGCACATCCAGTCGATTACTGAAAGCTTGTCCGCCATTTTGGATCCGTCATTTTGAACTTTAAAAATGTAGCATCAGATGTGCATTCAGGGACACCAAAAACCTTAGCATAAGGAGTTCGAGAATAATTTCAGTTCTTCCAAGATTTTTTATTGACGAAGATAATTAAAAGTTTTCGAACTTAATGCCATTTATCCGCCATATTGGCATCGTTATTAGAAATTTTCGAAAAAACGCCACTCGGTATTCAAAAGAACGCGAATTTACAAATCTTTTAAGACATAGAACACAAGCAAAATAAAATAAGTCACAATAAAATAACTCGAAATCAGTGATACCATTCTCACGAATTTCGAATTCTCGGGAGAATTCCGTGATCACGACGGAATTCACGATAACGATTGTCACGTCGGGGTCTCCGACGGAATTGATGCCAGGCCTGTGAATGTAAGTAAATAAATTAAAAACATCAATGTTTTTATAGTGTTTCTAATGCGAAATTGGCAGAGTGGCAATCTATACTAATCTACATTTTGAAAGTCGTTTTTTTCTATTCGCAAAGCTCGAGATCTGCTGTATAAATTTTTTTAAATTTTGGTTATAGATTCTGGATGGGCTTCTCGTTGTCTTATACAAAAAAAAGTTTAAATACTTCTTAAACATTGAACTGTAGGACTTTAAAAATCCTATAGAATCTAACATACATGCCCATATAACAGCGCTGGTCATCTGCAAATCACAAATGAGAGCGCCCTCTGCTGTTAATTCGTACGGAATACAGCGTAAAGCAAGGGTTATGTATACTTATACATATCTACGTGCTAATGTTAACATTAATGTTTATTCTTGGGTTAAAAAAAAAAAACATATACATATGTATGTACAGTTCACAGAGAAATAATGTAGGCAATTATGTATGTAGGTTATGTTGCCACAAGGAGCAACTATTATTATTATTGCTATTAGCACCCTGACGGAAACAAGTGATTTTTTTTTAAATCAACTTATTAAAAGACTACATTAAAACAAATGCAATGAGTAATTGTTTCGAATTTTGATACTCCTTTTGCTAAAAAAAACAATTTGTGTCTTGGAAGTATGAAAAAGCACCTGTGAAGTCCAGAACGCAAGCGTATTCAAAAGAAACATACTGACTTCGAAGTTGTGTAAACCGAATTCATTTTAAAGTAGTTGAAATCAAATGCAGAGTCGGACAGTCGACTTGCTGCTTGCACACAATTCAAATTGAACATTTGAAAGCACAAAAATATATACATGTCTGGCTGTAACTGAGCGTGCAAAGATGTCTGCTACAATTGGTCGTAGCCAAGAATGTCCATGTTTTTCTTATTTATGAAAAAGCATCTGTGTAGTGCAGAAAGAAAGCGTATGCAAACGAAACATACCGACTTTGAAATCGCCATGTGAAA
Organism: Rhagoletis pomonella; assembly: GCF_013731165.1. Lineage (NCBI taxonomy): Eukaryota > Metazoa > Arthropoda > Insecta > Diptera > Tephritidae > Rhagoletis > Rhagoletis pomonella. Next base: position 211,448 of record NW_023458634.1, on the reverse strand, counting down.
TAAATGAGTTCGTTGCAAGTAAAATGGTGAGAATTTCAATTAGTTATCATTGAAAATAAAGTAGTTTATAAATTACTTTCAAACTAATTCAATTTCCTGCAGGGCACTTATATTTATATATGCATATTTATGTACATACCAATGATGGGCACACCTAAATGCTTTTGTACTTAAAGTACCACTTTGTGTACTAAATACACAAATACTTAGTATTTTGAGATGATTAAATATTCAAGTAAAAAGAACTTAGGTATTTAGGAGCTGCTAAATACCCAAGTACTATTTACTTAGGTGTTTAGGAGCTGCTAAATACCCAAGTAAACAATACTTAGGTATTTAGGTGGTGCTAAATACTCAAGTAAAAAGTATTTAGATATTTAGGAGCTATTAGATATTAAAGTAAGAAAAACTTTAGTATTTAAGAGCTGCTAGATATCAAAGTACAAAAGACGAAAGTATTTAGTAGGCGCTAAATACTCTGGTCCAAAGTACTCATGTACCTTGGGGTTGAGGTTTTCACTTTTAGCAATTAAATTGTCTCTTAAAGTGTGGGAACTTTGCTTGAATTAATTATGTATGTCAAAAATGAATAATAAGTTGACAGATTTTGTTTTGAACTTTAGTTCTTTCCTTCTTTTTCCTTCTCTCTCTCCCTAAAAGGCTCGCTTAAGGTGAACACGTTTCTTTACCAGTTCTTTTGTATATTATCAAATTATAATCGATTTTCATCCAACTTAAGTTTAATTAAATCACAAATTGCTTACCAAGAACGTTGTTGCTTATTACTCACTTGAGATCATTTTACCTTGCGTTTTGTTTGGGCGTCTCTGGGAATACCTCTAAAATTCAACAGGTTATGGGCCCAGTGTCCTAACTGCAACGTTACTTCAGACATCTAGGGTCCTATATGGAAAGCGAGCAATCTCTGCTTCCCGTCGATTCAGCAATTGGAGCGGACCTGATTAAAAGTTCGACTGACAACATTGGTAGCCACAGAAATATTCAAGCTGATTTTCAAGATATCGAGGAGACAAGCACGAGTGAATCAAAGGTATATCACATACATCGGTTCAATGGTCAGAACTATCAACTATGGCGAAGACAAATGGAAATATAAAGCTTAAGAAATACATCCTGGGAGCGGAGAGGTGAACCGAAGCCAATGCCACACAATGGGACGAAAAAGACGCGGAAGCGCAAGCGTTTATCATGAGGGGTATAGAGCTTGAACAATTAAAGTATCTTACTGAATGCACAACGGCAGCACAAATGTGGTCGAAACTGAAAGCTGTCCATGCTGAGAAAAGCGAAAAATCGGCGCAGGTTCTACTAGAAAAATTTATGAGCGCTAAAATGAACGATGATGAGGCAGTAGTCGATTACGTCGCAAATATAACTTCCATAGCACAACGACTCAAAGACATGTAACTGGAGCAGAAGGAACTAATGGTTATTGCGAAAATTCTAAGTAGCTAAATTTGATCATGTGCGCACTGCTTGGTATGCAGTTCCACGCGAAAGCCAAAGCATTGAGCGTTTAACAGAGCATTTAGTTAACGAAGAAAGTCTAATGAATTTACGATCAAACATAGAGAACGACAATACGCCCAATTCAGTCTACTCAATAAATAAAAGCAAAGGTAACAGCAGCAACTACTCAACAAATAAAGGTAAAAACAACAATTATGCTAAACGTAAAGGCAATTGTAACTATTGCCATAAGCCTGGTCATTGGGCTCGCGAATGCCGAAAACGTCAAAAGCATCACCAAAGCGTACTAGATAAAAAGAGCGAACCCCAAACTCTATTACTTGAAAGTAAACCGAATGAGAGAAAATGGCAGACCAAGGAAACAGCTGATCGTAAAAATTCATATTTATTTATTCTAAACGCATCAAAGGATTTACACAAAGTAAAAAACGTGTTCTATGCTGACTCTGGTGCCACTGATCACATGTCATTTCAAAAGGAACTTTTCACTAATATTAATGATAAAATTAAAAACGTTCATGTAAAAGTTGGTGACGGTCAAGGTACTTGGTTTTGCGAACTCCCTGCACACAATTAAAGACGTTAGATAAAAATTTTGTTTCGATTTCAAGAGCAACCGAAAGAGTTGCCAGAGTCATATTCGAATCTGGCGGTGAACACGTTTACTTCATGAATGGTACTAGCGTAATTAGTGAAGGCGAAAGTGATAATGGTTTATATCGTATGGACTTAAAACCAGAAGTTATATCGTCAGCAAATATTCTGACAACCGAGAATTCAATGCTTTGGCACGAGCGACTTGGGCACATAAACTTTGCTACACTTCGAGAAATGTGTGCGCGAAACGAGGTAGATGATTTACATGTTACTGATATGCAAAGAAGTAATGCATTTTGTGAAGGCTGTGCTTACGGCAAGCAGCACAGAAAATCGTTTCCAAAAAGCGGTGCAAAACGCGCTGAAATACCTGGTGAAGTTTTTCATATGGATCTGTGTGGAAAAATGAGTGCTTCATCAATTGGTGGATCCAATTACTTTTTTCTTTTGAAAGATGACTACTCGCGTTACTGTTTTGTCTATTTTTTGAGAAATAAGACAGATGTTTTTAAAAGACTTTTGCAATTTTTGGCAGATGTTCGAGCGGAAGGACATTTGATCAAGCGTATACGTTTAGATGGCGGTCGCGAGTTCTGTAATGAGGAAGTGGATACATTATTACTGAAGAATAATATCAAGCACGAAGTAACAACGCCCAGAGCACCTGAACAAAACGGCTTTATTGAGCGGCAAAATAGGACTATCGTTGAAAGTGCAAAAGCAATGCTTCATAACAGGCAGCTACCACTGTATTTATGGGCGGACGCTACACATACAGCAGTCTATCTGAAAAACAGGATAGCTTCAGATGTTATTGATAAGTGCACCCCATATGAATTGTGGTTTGGGAAGAAACCGTCAGTTGCACATCTGCGCGTTTTTTGTTGCGACGCGTACGTTCACATACCTAAAGAGCAACGGACAAAATGGGAGAGGAATGCTTTTAAGGGCATTTTGGTTGGCTGCAATGAAGAGAGCAAAGCATATAGAGTGTTTGATTCCGAAAATAGACGAGTATTGATCCGCCGTGATGTAATTTTTAAAGAAAAGCCCATAACAATCAACGAGGTATGTGAAAAACAAAAGGATGACAGTGTAATGTCTGAGGGAGTTAGCACAAAACCGCTATGCTCACGCAGGTGTGAAAAATCGCCGGACCGTACAAAATGCGCAGAATACGAAAAAGTACCAGCAGTAACGAGAAGTCCCTATAAAACAAGAAGTGCAACAAAAGCTTAAAATCCAACGACGGATACAGTGGTTGCTGAATTATGCATTGCATCAATTGAGCCTTCAACATTAGAAGAGGCAATGTCAAGTGAAGACTGCGATAAATGGACTGAAGCGATCAAAAGTGAAATTGAATCTTTGATGGCGAATGAAACATGGATTTTGGTACCATGCACAAGTGGCATGCATGTAATAACAAACCGTTGGATTTTTAAGAAAAAGTTTAAAGCTAACGGTGACATAGAAAAATTTAAAGCTCGATTGGTCGTAAGAGGATGCTCTCAAAAACGAGGAATCGACTATGACGAAGTTTATGCACCCGTAGTCAGACATGAATCGGTGAGAATGGTTCTTGCAATTGCAGCGGCTCGTGGTATGAATATCGTACAATTTGATGTCAAAGCTGCGTTCTTACACGGCAATATAGACGAAGTCATATATATGGAACAGCCAAGTGGATTTGTCAAAGATGATCGGGTTTGTTTACTGAAAAAGAGCTTGTATGGCCTCAAACAAGCTTCAAGACAATGGAACAAGCGCATCGTGGAGTTTCTAATACTTTACGTTGATGATGGGCTTATAGTATGTGGCAACAATACCGAAATAGTGGAGAAATTGCTATATACCTAACACATGGAATTCGAAATTACCTATAATGACGCAGAGTTTTTTGTTGGTCTGCAAATTCAAATAGATAAACACAATCACACGTTAAATTTATTTCAAAATGTGTATGCGGAAAAGGTGTTAGAACGATTTAGTCATTTGAACTGCTTTCCTGTGTCAACACCAGCTGAAGTTGGAAGGTATTTTTCTAAAGATGATACAACCGCAAACAACCCCAGAATCCCATATCGTGGGTCCATTGGATCACTCATGTACTTAATGGTGTGTACCAGACCAGATATTGCCCTCAGCGTTGGCGTTTTGAGCAGATATTTAGAGAATCCTTCTGAAACACATTGGCAAGGCGTGAAAAGAATTTTAAAATATTTGAAAGGTACAGTAGATCATGGCATACGTTTTAATTTGTATTCTGAGCATTTGCAGTTGACGTTGTATTCTGATGCTGATTGGGGTGGTGACCTAGATACTAGGCGAATTATTTCTGGTTGGGTTGCTTTCTTAAATGGTGGCCCTATTGCGTGGAGCTCACGAAAACAAACAGTCACTGCGACGTCAACCACAGAGGCAGAATTTGTGGCACTCTGTGCGGCAGCAAAAGCCGCGAAATGCCTAAGAGAACTTATATGTTAATGAGGCTATAAGCAGCGATCGCCAACAACATTATATTTGGACAATCAACGTGCGATAACATTGGTCAAAAGTCCGATGTCGGCAAAGCGAACCAAACATATTGATATCCAATACTTTTATACTTGTGACATGCAGGCTCAAGGCGAAATTGATGTTCAGTATATGGAGACCAAGGAGCAGCTAGCTGACATATACACTAAGCCACTAGGCAAAGAGAAGCTTTTGCATCTTGTAGATAAGTTTGTTCGATCCTAAAAGAAATTCAATTGTTGCAATTAAAGTGTGGCAACTTTGCTTGAATTAATTATGTATGTCAAAAATGAATAATAAGTTGACAGATTTTGTTTTGAACTTTAGTTCTTTCCTTCTTTTTCCTTTTCTCTCTCCCTAAAAGGCTCGCTTAAGGTGAATACGTTTCTTTACCAGTTCTTTTGTATATTATCAAATTATAATCGATTTTCATCCAACTTAAGTTTAATTAAATCACAAATTGCTTACCAAGAACGTTGTTGCTTATTACTCACTTGAGATCATTTTACCTTGCGTTTTGTTTGGGCGTCTCTGGGAATACCTCTAAAATTCAACAGGTTATGGGCCCAGTGTCCTAACTGCAACGTTACTTCAGACATCTAGGGTCCTATATGGAAAGCGAGCAATCTCTGCTTCCCGTCGATTCAGCAATTGGAGCGGACCTGATTAAAAGTTCGACTGACAACATTGGTAGCCACAGAAATATTCAAGCTGATTTTCAAGATATCGAGGAGACAAGCACGAGTGAATCAAAGGTATATCACATACATCGGTTCAATGGTCAGAACTATCAACTATGGCGAAGACAAATGGAAATATAAAGCTTAAGAAATACATCCTGGGAGCGGAGAGGTGAACCGAAGCCAATGCCACACAATGGGACGAAAAAGACGCGGAAGCGCAAGCGTTTATCATGAGGGGTATAGAGCTTGAACAATTAAAGTATCTTACTGAATGCACAACGGCAGCACAAATGTGGTCGAAACTGAAAGCTGTCCATGCTGAGAAAAGCGAAAAATCGGCGCAGGTTCTACTAGAAAAATTTATGAGCGCTAAAATGAACGATGATGAGGCAGTAGTCGATTACGTCGCAAATATAACTTCCATAGCACAACGACTCAAAGACATGTAACTGGAGCAGAAGGAACTAATGGTTATTGCGAAAATTCTAAGTAGCTAAATTTGATCATGTGCGCACTGCTTGGTATGCAGTTCCACGCGAAAGCCAAAGCATTGAGCGTTTAACAGAGCATTTAGTTAACGAAGAAAGTCTAATGAATTTACGATCAAACATAGAGAACGACAATACGCCCAATTCAGTCTACTCAATAAATAAAAGCAAAGGTAACAGCAGCAACTACTCAACAAATAAAGGTAAAAACAACAATTATGCTAAACGTAAAGGCAATTGTAACTATTGCCATAAGCCTGGTCATTGGGCTCGCGAATGCCGAAAACGTCAAAAGCATCACCAAAGCGTACTAGATAAAAAGAGCGAACCCCAAACTCTATTACTTGAAAGTAAACCGAATGGGAGAAAATGGCAGACCAAGGAAACAGCTGATCGTAAAAATTCATATTTATT
>NW_023458634.1:187460-205158 GCF_013731165.1 Rhagoletis pomonella | reverse complement strand
TATATATTAATTTGCGTACAACGAAAAGACCCTGCGTCTTACTGTACCTATGAGATGTTATAATAATAATAATAATGTAAGTGGCCAATGCGACGTCCACTTTGCAAAAAGGTATAAACCAATTTGCAATTTTGTTTCAAAATGTTTAAGAAAGTTGTTTAAATAATCGTTCAAATAATATTTATTCAAATAGTTATAAATTAATTTTTATTTTAAAAGATGTTTACAAATATTTGCTTAAGTTATTCTTTACAGCTATTAATATACTTATTTCAACATGTACATATGTCTAATTGCAAAAACAGTTTATTACATCATCGAATATTTTTCACTTATTTCATTTATTTTTAATAAAATATTTGAGATTAAAGTTAAAAAAATTTAAATTTTCTGCATTAAAACATTTCGAATATTTGCTTATTTATTTTCTATATTCCTATATATATGTATGTGTACAATAAATATTTAATTACAATAGTTTTTTTTTATGAGAGAAGAGAAAGTATGTACAAAATAACTTTTATTGAGACGGTTAAGAGGACGGAATTAAATCAGACACGGAAATGCAGATACTGTCATGGTAACTGTGAACTGATTCATATACAACTGCTTTAATTTGAGTACCATTTATGTTCGAAAATGCCCAGTCAATTTGAGATCCTGCAAGAGTTGTCGAACATTCCGAATCTAATAGCGATCTAAGACTACATTCTCCTAGAAGATTTGCTATCCTATTCCCATAAGTTCTAGGGCATAGATTGAAATCCCCGACAATAATAACTTTTTGATTACACAAGTCATTACTGAGAATATCTCGGAGCACTGATGCCATATCTCCGATAGGAAAAACGGAATTCCTGTAAAGCACCAATACATATATGTTAAGATGTTTGAATAGTACGGCTTCTAAAGACTTATGGGCAGTATACTTTTTTATAATTCTGCAAAGTTGAATTGATGAAGCAATCTCAGACTTTGCATATACTAAAATTCCTCTCTTATTCCTATTCCGTGTTGTGCTATCTATCCTTAGCTCATTTAATAGAATAAAACCAGGAATTTCAAAATTTTCCGAAGGATAGCTCCATGTCTCGACGAAACATAATATATCCGAAGATAGCATCAGGTAATCGTTTCTAACATCATCTATATGAGCATGAAGGCTCTGAGCATTATGATATAAAATTTGTAGTTTTGATGTTCGTGACACCATGAAGTGGAAGGTTGGGCTTTTGAGGTACTCAATTCAATAAGTTCTTTATATACAGGGTCCGATGCCGAAAATGGATTAGGTGGCTGAAAATTCCCTTGTATAAGGAGACCATCTGCACTAGTGGCTCGGCTGCAAGCTACATACAAAGCTGCCCTGGGCATCCTGGGCCGGGTGTGTACAACGACTTTGCTATACGTAGCACCCTGGCTTTTATGGATAGTTATTCCCTCAGCGGGAACAACCGGAAATTGGGTTCTTTCGATTGTAATCTGCTCATTCCTCCTATACTGAAAAGCTCTCACTGTCTTTTCAATTGGTGTCCAAGAAGTATCACCCAGATGAGACTTTTTTGATCTCGCCAACAAACCCACAGATGGTTCTAAAATTTTAACCAAATAGTTGATGGCATGGAAAATTCGAAATCAATATTCATAAGCTGCCCCGTAGCCCCGTTTACTAATCCATCACCTGTATTGATATTTACAGTGATCATATATTTGGCTGTGGTTTTTAATGTCAAATTATATGAAAGGCCTTGCGTTTCCGAAGATTTGAAAAGGCGAACTCTCTCCAAAATGTTCGAAGCTTGCGCGCCCACACCTATCCCTTTGACTACATCCTTAGCAGTTGAAAGAATAGTTGGCGTGGGGATAAGACTTAGTTTGAGTGCATTGAAATTATTAGACTCTTCGTTGGACCAGAAAAGGTGGATTGCATCATCAGGAATTTGATTCGAGTTAACCACACGGCTTTCGATTGAAGATATGTCATCATTTGTCATAGTACCGGATGCCATATTATTTAAAGCGATAGCAAAAGGCTGATCCCCTCTTTGCCTAATTACCTCAGTTAACTCAAAGTATTTAAATAATTCCCACAAAGGTGACCCAACTAAAGTATTGTAGTTGTCACTAGGATTGGGAGAAAAAATCCACCTATCTCCAACTGGCGAAAGTTGCTTTAAATCACCAAAAGCAATAATGGGGATACCTCCAAATGCATTATTGCTTTTGAAGATTTGTTTAAGTCTAGCATCGATTGAACTAAACATTCGTGCCCCTACCATTGATATTTCATCAATGATTATTAATTTTAAATCAATGAGTTTTGAGTAGATTGAGTTAACGACATCATTGCTAAGTGGCCGCAACTCTAGACTTGATTGATTTACGGGAAGTGAAAAGATAGAGTGAAGTGTTAAACCATTTATTCCGAAAGCTGCCTTTCCTGTAGGGGCGCAAAGAAGAACTTTCAACGAACTTGGATTGGTTCCTGGAACGGAGTTTAGCCGATGGTTAAGAGTCTGATATATTGCATATGGGTGTTTCCAGCGGAAGGTTCACCACGACAAAAAAAATAAAAGTTGTATATCTAACGTATTTACGGGCCGATTTGTCTGCTTTTTAAAGTATATACTGGCTATGTAAGTAGAATCATGTTTGCATAAAATGGTTTTCCAAGCTGGTGCCAAGGTCGAGATATTTCGAAAAACCGTATTTATGGTCCGATTTGGTTCGAATTTGGCGTATGTAGTTGAAACATAATAAATCATAGATTTTTAATAAATTGACCCTGAATTGGCGCTGAAGTCAAAATATAAAGTATATTCTACATAAAATACAAGTTTTATTTGCGTTAAAAATTCATTTAAAAGCAATATTAACAAATATATAACGATGGAAATTTATGTCACGTGACGCCACGTCACGTCACGTTTCCCACTTGGCGTTGTAAAATAGAATTGAAACAATTTGCATTAATTCGAAAAACTCTAAAAACAACTAGAATTGCTCCAAATCATATTAAAATAAGTTTCATGAAAATAGCCATCCACAATTCGCAGAGTTTTACGATTTTGTAAGAAAAGAAAAAATCAACTTCCATTTTTTGTCACGTAACGACACTCTCTTTAAATGCTTATATTTCAGGACCAAGCAGTTCGATTGATTTCATTTTTCGGTTAAATATAGAGCTAATTATGTGCTATACAATGGCCCAAAAAAGTTAAAGAAAACAAATGGTATTCCTTTTTTGTATCACATTGAAATCGTACGACTGTCACGTGCGCCACCATGGGAATGCCCATATATCAAACGACTCTTTCCAACTCCTGCTCCACCTCCCACAAACTCATAATATGGCTGATTATTTTTCATCTGGTGCAGCATATGGGTCAAATATGTTCTCTGTTTCAAGTTTAGGCTACGAACTAAAGAAAGAAGGTTTTCTACGGGGATCAAAGGTGGGAGTTTTATTAGTCTTACATTCCCGCCTGAGTCCCCATCATTATTAGATGGATCTCCTTCATTTATATCTAGCAAATTCAAGCCAGGGTCTATTTCGGGAAGTGCTAGAACCCTACACTCGTTATCTACAACAGGTGGGTTATGTTGCTCTATTGTTTCAACATCTACTTCATCGCGAAGATGATTTAAACATTTTCGAGCTCTCGCTGATCAAAAACATCATACTTTCTTCGATTTTCCTCTATTGAAACATGATTTTCTACACAAGTTTGTTCGTCATCATTTTCAATGAGGCCCCGATGTTCATCACGCCATGGATGGTAAAGCATTACCATTTCCCTGAAGTAATCATTTCTGGCGGTATCGGGGCTAAATCTTCTGGACCTGATGACACATGGCTTGGTACGTTTTTTAACGAAACCACTACCGTCTCTCAGAGGAAGAGCATTCCCATGCCCAAGGAAGTCGTCAGCCTCCCTACCATCTTCATCATCATCACTACCTGCTATCCTTATGGCTGACTTTACATATGTATAAAGAGATGCAAAATCAGCTAAGCATACGGTCTCTAATTGAGTCGGTCGCTGAACATAATGCTCTAAAATTCCAGAAACAAATATGTCGGTCGAGTCCGAAGGAAGATTCTGAAGTTGCGCCCTAGGTTTTACCATCCGCACTCGTTCTTCAGGACGAGAGGTATTTATAAAGACTTCCGCATTGCTCGCTTCCGATAGATGAAGTCCAATACTGCAATAAACTGCTTCTTGGGCGGATATTTCTGTACCAGAAATAAATTTGTGTCCTATATGCTGAAGTTTTTGCTTAATAGTATAGTTACCGGCATTCACTTCTGATATTGCTTCATTTAAGAGCCTAGAAATCCCTCTATTTGATTTGTTTATATAGTTAATAATATATGAACAGCAGGCATATGCATCCAATATAAACTGGGTATCCATATTGGCTTTATGTAGTTCTAAAATAATGGGGTTGTATGCGTTAATGAATCGATCTTCTAGTTTTCTCTTCAAAAAGATTTTTGGTTTTGCTAAACTCGATCTTAGCGCAAGCAAGTAATCATCGAATGAAATATTTATTCTTTGGTCTGTGAGAAAACTTTCAAAATTACTTAAGTTGGAAATATCAGCCGAAAGAAGATTGGAATTCAAAAAGTTTTGTATTTTGAAGTAGTTTTCCCTATGCACTTCCAAGTTTTCTACGTTTTCTGACAAAGGTAATAAAATTTGGGTGGAAGGCATAGGTGGGTAAGGAATACCAAATCGGCAAACCTGTTGTCCCCTTATTTCTCTTGTACAGGAACGACTATGGTTATGCTTTTGATATCCAAGATAGTTTTCCAAGTGGCTTACGGAACCATCCGTGGAAATATACTTATCAATGAAACTAATAGCATCCGGAAAAGTAAGAGGATTTTGTAGATCGATTTTTGGGGCGTTAATAAGCCAAAACATTCCATGTATGTGAGGGGAACCTCTTTGTTGGAATTCAACTCTCCAATAGAAATTCTTAACAGAATGTTCGTCAAAGATGCCCCCGCTTGTTTTGAAAATTTTAAGCATCTGACGGAAACGATAGTCAAAATACCTAGCACAGGTGACAGCATCTGAACGGATAAGACGATATCGCTCTTGAGTTGACAAATTATTGGCGTCTTCCTCAGAGATTTCTCTGTCGTCGACTGTTTTAGCTAAAATCACTAATAGCTCCAGCCACTGGGACTCAGCAGCTGATAGAGTAATAAAGAAGGTAGGGAGGCCAAATTGGCGAATCATGGCAATAGCCTTTTTCTTCTCCGCATCCCAGTGCGCAGGAGAAGATCTGACACCTTTCAGAACCTTATAGCCATCATCATGCTGAATCAAGCTTTGAACAAAGTTATCATTTAAAAGATTTTGAGCTGTGACTTGGTTACGACCGGCAAATTTTCGAAGGCAAACTGACGTGCTGTTCTTAATTTGCAATAATTCTAGCTTTTTGTAGTTGTAAAATAATTTAGGTAAGGTGCAAGCCCTTCTATTATACCGGCGGATTTCAGATCGTACAATTTTGTTGTACGTCTCTGTACAAGTGCGCTTTTGCCCAGCATAAATTGTAGCGAATGACAATTCTTCTGAGTCATTATCTTGTATTATATCAAGAGGCCTTTGGCCCTCGCCGGGAGCTACCACCAGACGGTTAATGTTAAAGTTCTCTACAGGAACATTATCAAGAAAAGTTTCTTGGCCACCAACATTAGGCTCTTCAACAACTGGTTCAACGGGTGGGTGAACATTGGAGGATATATTATGGGAAATAACTTGTTCCCTATAAATATTTTCAATCAACGGAGCATCTTCGACAGACGCAATAAAAGGGACTTCCTCTTGGTTAGTAAAGTTCGAAAACCAATTTTCGTTGACTTCAATATTGTGCTTACGGTACAAAGGGGTGTTAACTAAAAACCGCAAAGCTTCCATAATTTTTGCAGGTCGTATGGTATCCGTCATATAATCGTGACTGTATTCCATACGCCTTCTCAAATGAATTTGAATGACATTCACGGAAATAGGGACATTTACAACAGCACCTTTTAGTGAACCTTGCCCTTGATACCCTAATGGGCGAATCGTCATGACTCGTAATCTGGGCATAATAAGACGCTCTTCTATAGGTGTTAGATTCTTCAGGCAATCAGGTATTTCTGGAAAATCTAGTCCATTAGCGAGACATAACTTTGGGAGCTTTTTATTCAATATTGCATTTCTGCAAGTCACACAAAAATTAAAATTTCCATTTTCGGAGGGGAATTTATCCGAAAGATAGAAGGCTGATGCAACATTCGGGTGGCTTTGGGAAACTAAATTGAAGTTTAATTGGCGTACTTGGTGTGGAAACCATAAACCCCCACAGGAAATACAAACTATTGTTGGCCCCTTTTTAATGCTTTGTAAATAAGTGCATCTGAAGTTACTAAAGCCTGCACCATTTTCAGAATCTTCATTATCAGCATTACTATCACGTATTGATCGAATTCGCTCTGACTGCCTCTCATTTTCAACTTGTCTATTTTCTATGTCAACTCTATGAATACGTACTCGACATTGAATTCGCCGTCTCAAATCAGACGTTTCATCCCGATTTTCTCTTCTTTTGAGTCGGCGACGTTCAGTTTCCCGAATACGCTCATTTTCCCTACGTCCAGCATCTAATCGAGCTTGGTATCCAAATGTCTGTATTCACTTCTGCTGCGCAGGACTCTGCGAGCTTCAGTATTGCTGGATTGCTCCACAGACCGAGTTACTGAATTTTCGCGTCGAGACCTATGCGGTAGGGTATTCCTGCTTTGCTCTACAGTACGAATTACGGAATTTTCACGGCGATTTCTATGTTGTATCGTATTTATAATTTGCTCAAAAGACCGAATCTGAGGATTCTCTCTACGAGACCTATGCTCTTGGGTATTCCTCACCTGCTCAACAGAGCGAATTGCAGAGTTTTGGCCGGGATATCTATGTCCCTGGGTATTCCTCTCTTGCTTTCGCGGCGAGATCTATGCTGTCGGGTATTCCTCACCTGCTCAGCAGAGCGAATCTGAGAATTTTCTCGACGAGATCTATGTGCCTGGGTATTCCTCACCTGCTCAGCAGAGCGAATTTTGGAGTTCTCTCGGCAACATCTATGTGCTTGGGTGTTTCTCTCCTGCTCAGCAGAGCGAATTTGAGAATTTTCTCGACGAGATCTATGTGCCTGGGTATTCCTCACCTGCTCAGCAGAGCGAATTTCGGAGTTCTCTCGGCAACATCTATGTGCTTGGGTGTTTCTCTCTTGCTCAGCAGAGCGAATTTGAGAATTTTCTCGACGAGATCTATGTGCCTGGGTATTCCTTACTTGCTCAGTACAACGAAACTCAAGATTTCCTCTACGACGTCTGCGTTGCATCGCATTCAAACGTTGCTCAGCAGATCGGTTTATCGGATCTAATCGGCGTCTAGAGCGATTTTCTGTATCTTGGGACTGCTCATTGAACCTATTTTCAGAATCTTCGCGAATAATTTGCATTCTCCTTCTATTCTCAGTGCGTCGCAATAAAAGAGATTTCCTACTTAACCTTGGCATGATTGTCTTGTATACACTTATTCTAAAACTAATATAAATTATGTATAATAATTAAAATTATAAAATATTTACGAAAATTCTCTGCCGGTGATATGTTCAGCTCGTCTGGTTGTCCATCTGCTCCAAGTAGTTCTTCTTCTTTCCCTCTCTGGATATCCTGGATTGTAGTATATATTGAAGTTGTTGAATTTGATGCTGCTATGTTCTTCGCAATGAAACACTTTTTGGATTTTGTTCTGAAGTTTTCATAATATCATTTAATTTTTCACTCAATATTAAACAGATTTTGCAGTTTTAAAAAAAAACGCGTTCAGTTTTACGCATTATTTCTACAAGAACTTGATGGCGTAGGTTTCAAAATATGACTAGAGATCGTCTCTCAACTTCATCTAGTCCTCAATGACCTTAAAGCGAATCTATATGCGTTAGCAAGTACTTATGCACAAAGTACAATGGTATGGTTTGACTACCTACACCTCGTTAACATAAAAGCTTCCCACTAAAATCTCCGGTTGTTGGTTGCATGGTCATTTGGCATATATACGCCTCTATTCGGCGATTATTGCTAAGCAGGTAAAACCTTTAAACTATGCACTAGAAAATGTAGATAATGAGTGTTAAAGTATTGGTTAATAAGTAGTTGAAATGTGTATGTATGTACATATGTATATCCCTATACAAAGGAGTGTCGATTTGACAAACACATATATTCCCCGTTTGTCAAAAAATACTATTTCTGAGCTCATGTTGAGCATCATGTGGGGAAGGTAGGATTTACGATGAGGTTTAGAAACCATTACAGGAAACTATTGCTTCAGCTTTCAATGCAAATTAAATATGTATATATGTATGTATATGATCTATGAACAATTTTGGCGCACAACATAAAAAATTCAGTTTTTATTTTTAATTAGTACATTTGTTTGATGTGTAAAATATTTATAAGTTTTCGGCAAAGTGAGAAGTTATATATATATGTGTATATTTATTGAAATAAAAAATCTAGATCTACTGGCAGTTCAGTTATTCAGACGGATAGAATCATGTAACTGGTATTTGGGAAGTAGGCGTCATTTTAGTCCTATTCCAAAATAATAACTATCTTACCCCATAGCATAGCAACCTACTTATGTATATGTATTTCTTACCGTTTTATATTAAGCTAAAAGCTTTTTGAAAATAGTAATTTTGAGTGAGTTGGCTTCAGTAATTACTAAAATATCGCAGTTTTTGTATTCGTGATTGTTGTTAGATTTTTCTCAACATCAATATCATTCATTCTTAGCCTACTACCAACTATACCCTATTTCAAACACAATATGTTCAGTTATACTTAGTAGGATAAAGTTATATAGTTATAAGTGGGCGCTACCACGCCCATTTTCTAAAATTCCATAATAATCTTATTTTAAGAGATTATTGTGAGTATTATTTGGGGGCGATTAATTGAGTAAATTAGGGCCCTTAAATTTTGAGTTATCGAAATTTCAAGCATTTCTGTAATTTACCGTTATATGAAAATTAGGCGTAATTTTAGTCCGATTTCAATAATTTTCAATGTTTCCCTTTCATGTGGCAAGCACAATAACCATACCGGGTTTGGTACAAATTGGTAGAACGGTCACCGAGATAAATATATGTGATCATAAGTGGGCGGTGCCACGCCCATTTTCCAAAATTTTATCATAGACACATTTCTTGGTAAAGAATTGCTGCAAGCATTAATTTTGAATAAATTAGCTTTAATATTTACTGATTTATCGAAGATTTCGTATTTCTCTAAATTACCGTTATATGGGATGTGGGCGTGGTTATAGTCCGATTTTAAAAATTTTCGGCCATTTGGTATGCTGTACCAAATCCAACAACTGTGTCAAGTTTGGAAGATATTGGTGTAGCGGTTACCAAGATATACACATGTCACCATAAGTGGGCGTGGCTAGGCCCATTTTCCAAAAATTTATAATATTATTATTTTTCGTCTTAAAATTAATGTAAATATCAATTTTGAGTGAATTATCTTCAGTAGTTACTAAAGTATCGCAGTTTTCATATTTCTGAAAATTACCGTTATATGGGAGGTAGGCGTGGTTATTGTCCGATTTTGCCCATTTTCAATACCATCCGTTCTACGCTCGAAAGAAGTGCACGTACCAAGTTTCGTTAAGATATCTCAATTTTTACTCGAGTTATCGTGTGCACAGACGGGCGGACGGACGTACAGCAAATGGCAGAAAATTTTAAAAATCGGACAATAAGTACGCCCACATCCTATATAACGATAATTTGGAGAAATATGAAATCCTCGATAAATCAGTAAATATTAAAGCTAATTTATTCAAAATTGATGCTTGCAACAATTCTTTACCAAGAAATACGCTTGTGATAAAATTTTGGAAAATGGGCGTGGCACCGCCCACTTATGATCACATATATGTATCTCGGCAACCGTTCTACCAATTTGTACCAAACTCTGTATGGTTATTGTGCTTGCCACATAAAAGCAAAACGTTGAAAATTTTTGAAATCGGACTAAATTATGGCCGCTTTTCGTATAACGGTAAATTTCAGAAATGCTTGAAACTTCAATATTTCGAGATTTAAGGACGCTAATTTACTCAAAATTGATACATCCCGGCTTACCATGTAGCGGTAGCTTTCGGAAAGGCGAAAATCATATATTTAATACTTGCGCCGGGTATTTAATGTTCGGCTCCGCCCGAACTTAGACTTTCTTACTTGTTCTATTTCAATTCGTGTTTAACGCACCTTTACTTTCTATTTCACAATGAGAGGTATGTGAATTCAGAAAATACATCGACGAAATGTGGATACAAAATATAAATCGATTCATTGAAGTAGTGATACATCGCCTATTTAAGCATCGAGTGGAAAATTTTCGATGTATCGGACCAAACATCGATATTATCGATGCATCGATTTTTTCCGCAATCCTTAGAACGGACGAAACCTTCAGGAAGCGACTGCATCGATAACATCACACAAAAACGGATCAGCTTTCATTAGAGAAAGTCAATATCGGTTGTGTAAGCCAGTTTCCTGCAGACTACCTAGAGCGTTAGATGAGTTTGATTGATGGAAAGCGACAGAGTTTCGATAATTTGTCCTTTATACTGGTTTTATTACTCTATGCGACAAACTGAATATAAGAAAATATGAGCATTTAATTAATCTACATAAGGCAATGCGAATCTTATGTTATCCTTTGTTCTGCTTAAAGTACAATAATGAAGCAAAAATTCTTTTGGAGAAATTTGTTGAAACTTTTGCAGAGATTTATGAGCAGGAAAATTTAAGCTTCAATTGCCATAATTTAATACACATAAGTGACGACGTCTTAAAATTTGTTGCACTGGATGATTTTAGCGCATTCAAGTACGAAAATTACCTTTACCAATTAAAACGAAATGTTAAAAAGGTAGCGCATATATTAGCATAAATTACAAACAGAATAAGAGACCAAAGCATTACCATGAAATATACCTGCATACCAAGACTAACTTTTACTTTCAAAAAACATTACAGGAAAACTTTAATAAATAACTTCAGATTTCGGATTTAACGTTCTCAATAAAGTCACCAAATAATTATTGCTTCTTCGCTATAATATAAAAATATTTGATAAAAATCACCCCTTATAGTTTAGTTAAACAGCCTTTTTTTTGTGAACGGTATATATAATTGAACAGCCTGTTCGCAGTGGGTCTTAAAATGAACTGCATTACTTCTTGAAGAAAGCCAGCATTTGCAAGAAAATAAAAAAACGGCAGAAAAAACGTCAAAAAAGTTTACGTACATTTTTAAATTTTTTACTTTGCCGCCATTGTTTTGGGTGGTCTAATATTCTTAGAAATCTAAATCTTTTTTTGTGACGTTTTTAATTTTATTGCGTTACGTTTCCATATAATTTCTGTTTTAAGTTTGGTAATAAATATTGACCATGGGTGGTGGTAAGGAAATTCCACTGGAAGCGCTTAA
Source organism: Rhagoletis pomonella (assembly GCF_013731165.1). Lineage (NCBI taxonomy): Eukaryota > Metazoa > Arthropoda > Insecta > Diptera > Tephritidae > Rhagoletis > Rhagoletis pomonella. Next base: position 193,584 of record NW_023458634.1, on the reverse strand, counting down.
AATAATTTTAAAATTATACTTGAAGAACAAAAGCCTTCGTGCTATTGGCAAAATAGTAAGCAGAGCTCCTTCAAGTGTGCAAGCAATCATAAATTCTTATGGAAGTGAAGCCCCGTTCTGGACGTCCGAAAAAACATACGCCGAAAGATGAACGCCAAATCTTGGCCGCAATTAAAACTGACCCCACGAAATCGGCCCCTTAAATACAAGAGGAAATATTTCATTGCTCTGGTCGTAACGTGCATTCCCAAACCATTCGTAATGTGCTCCACAAGGAGGGGTATAAAGCCCGAACGCCACGTGAAAAGCCATTCATATCAAAAGTGGACCGACAAAAGCGCATGGTATTTGCGCGAAAATATGTGGATGAACCAGATTCATTTTCGGATAATATCATATGGAGCGACCAGTCCAAATTCAACAACAAAGGCCCATGAAGCTTTATGTTTAAAAAATCTAACTCCAACTGTAAAGCACGGCGGTGGAAACGTCATGGTGTGGGGGTGTATGGCCACGGCTGGCGTAGGAAACCTCGTATATATAACCCCGAAAATGGACAAACATTTGTATTTAAATATTTTGAAGGATAATCTTAAGCAAAGTGCTTCGCAGCTTGGCCTATATGAGAAAAGGTTTGTCTTTCAGCAGGACAACGATCCGAGACACACTTCATTTCTGGTAAAGGAATAGCTGCTTTACAATTGTAAGCAACTGCATACACCCCCACAATCTCCAGACATAAACCCAATTGAGCACATTTGGAATTTGTTGGAAAAAAGGATTAGGAAGCATAGGATTACGTCGAAGGAGTTACTGAAGATGGCATTGTCAACTGAGTGGGGGAAAATTACTCAAACGGACACATAATTGTTAGTTCGAAGTATGCGTCGGCGCTTGCAAGCAGTATTATTTAGCAGCGAAAGTTGGACAAACCAAGTATGAAATAAACTAATTTGAATAAGATTTTCTAAGTGCATGTAAACTTTTTTTGGTGTGAAATAATGAGTTTCTATGTTTTGTGCTTCTTATTCCTTTGTTTTTTTTTTTACTGAAATGTATATGAATAAAGCTTTTTGTTCACGAATATATGTATGTCCAACCATAATCCGAAGACATAAGTTTTATTTGTATTTGGGAAATATTTAATTCGTGTACGTAAACTTTTTTTGTTCACTGTATGTTACCGGCCAAATCCGATCTTTGGACAAACCAGGTTTTCCTAGGCTAAACTAGTTCTACCTAGATCCAATATGTGGACTGCGTACATGAAGTTGGACTGATGCGGGTTATTTTTTTGAAGTGCGGCCGAAGGCCGCCTATGCGGAAAGTGTTCTGCGCAAAAATACTGTGGCCCCTTATCTAGTTTAGGCTAGGAAAAACTAGTTTGTCCTGAGATCGGGTTTGGCCGGTAGCATATATATCAAATAACGAAAATTAAAGGAGGTGATAATGTTATTAACCTTTCTGGAAGAAGGGTTGAAAACCTACAACATTTCGACAGAAGTGCTCCGTCTCACGTGATATTAAACCAGTGCCCGCCAAACACTTTCCTGGGAATCGAACTATATTCGGCCTTTCACATGTACACAATCGGCTTCTTACACGTACACAATCCGAACGTCAACAGAAAGAGTAGAAGAGCAACAAATTTTATTTAGTTGCATGCAAACAATAGGCGAAGCAGGTTGGTGACGCATTATTGTTGAATAAAGTAGGTACACTGAGCAGAATGAATGAATATTCATTCAAAAATTTTATAACACAATTTTTCGTAGAAATAGGTATGTATATGGTACCAAGTCGTGCTTTTTCTTCATATTAAAAGAACTTTGTGAATTATGTATTTTTTTTAATACCAGACTAGTCCTCAATTAAAACATACAATATGTTTTGTTATTTATCTTTTGGTTTAATCGTTATTTTAAATTGTTCTTAAATGTCAAGTTTTATCTAATTTTAAAATAAATATATATTAGATATATATATTTTTATTTTATTTCTACTTGAAATCAACGAAATTTTCTTTTAATATTCAGAGTGCTCGAAGCACGTTATCTTTTTTGCTCAGAAAACCACACTTAAATTATAAAAAAATAATAAAAATTTTCTACAATACATACAAAATTTTACCAACTTTTTCCTTTCTTAGGGCCGTTAACTTTCATTATATGTTTCTATGTTGTTTAGATCTAAAAAAATAGCGCACAATGAAAAAAACGGCAAAAAATATACCAACGTTTTTATAATAAGTAATACAACACAGAAATTTTTTTCCGTGCATTACCACCAACACATTCTCATTTTTTGTTTCATAACTAATACATGCTCATTTTAAGACTTTTCTATTTTTGGCGGGCACTGTATTAAACACATTTTCTTCAAACAACGCTTTGCAGTTATCCTCAGAAAAAAAAAAACAATTCATAGCACGAACGATCGAGAAGAAAGTCATTGATTTCTACTTGGATTCCAAACAATTTTTTCTTCCACTTCTGCACGATGTCGCCAACTAGTAATAATATACTAACAGGTAAGAATGTGACCTATTATCAGCGATGCCAACTTGCGGGGAGTTCCCTGATTTGCGGAGAATATTTCTCGTTGCGGGGAATTTAGACTATTTCGTTTTAAATCATTAAATAACTTACCTAAAGTGCAGAATACTTTTTGTAAAATTTTATTTTTAGTCACAACTAGCAGACCTAGCGAACTTCGTCCCGCCCAAAATTAGATTTTTAATTTAAAAATTTTGGTCCAAAATTTTCTCCAACAATCCACATTTACGATTTGTACTGGCATATTCATCGGCTAAGACTATGGTTTGGTGGTATTTTGCCGCCTTAAATAACCGAACGAAAGTGTTATGGCCATGAGAAGTTCCCTGGTGGCAACAATGATCCGGACCTATTATGAATGTGCCCTAGAAACTTTATCTTATAGTTGGTGGCAATTTCAAAATGGATGCGTATCTTTGTTCAACAGAAATACAATATACATACATACATAGACTGAGATGAAATACCTTAAAAACCAGTTTCACAAAAACAATTTAAGTGAAAAATGATCTTTTAACCGACTTCCAAAAAACTAGGAGATTATCAGTGCGTCGGAATATATATATATATATATTTTTATGTTTGTTACCGCATAACTTTGCACCACGTTTACCGATTTCGCATCGGAAAGGTAGTATCTCAGAGATGGTCCCATACTAATGTGGTTTACATCCGATCACTGGATCATGAAAAAATTAACGGTAATCCTAAAATTGTATAAGAGAATTGAAGTCGGTTTTGTTTTTTGCTTAAAATTACTTGTTTTTCTGTCAGGTTTTATATTAAATTCAATTAAAAAAATTAATTTTCATTAAATTGCTTTCATGAAACTGGCTTTTAAGGTATTTCCACTGCACAACTCAACCCTGGTGTGTCCGAATGAAGTTTTAGCGCATAACAATGTTGGCGAATCACATCCATTTGGCCAATCGTAACAAACGAGAGTTCGATATACTCAATGGTGCAACAGGTCGATTTAGTCTAACATTCACGGCACCTTTTCTCACTTGTCGATTTTTAGTAATAACTCGACCTCAGCATCACCTGACTACTCTTTTTTGCAATTGGACTGCCTTTACCGTCTCCAATACATGTTTTGAATATTCACCAAATCGGATCATGAAAAAGCTTTTTAGTAATAACTCAACTACAGCGCCAACTGGCGGATTAAATTGTGAAACTAAACTATCCAGAGACCCACGGAAACCCACACACACAACTTTGTTAAAATCCCTCCATCCGTTTAGGATTTCACTCACCAGTATACCTACAGAAGAATTATATACACATTCAAAAGATAAACAAAAGTCAGTATGTTTGTCCTTTGCCACGCCCTCTTTTCAAAGAGCCCATTTTTCTCAATGAGTATGGGATTGATTTCATATATCTCCATACGAAGTGTTCCAGTACTGTACCATGAACATTTCCAGAGATATGCAGTATGAAATTCGGTTTGTATGGTAGGTGCCACGTCCTCTTTCCCAATAGCTCCATATTTTCTCCATGACTACGCGATTAATTTCATATATCTCCATACCAAGTTTTAGTATTCTACCAAAACAATTCTAGAGATATGCAATAAGGAAAATTCTACTAGTATGGGAGGTTCCACGCCCAAATAAAGTTCCAGCACTCAACCATGAGCACTTCCAGAGATATACAGTATACAAAATTCGGTTTGTATAGGATTGCCACGCCCCTTTTCCAAAAACTCCAATTTTTCTCCATGAGTATGTGACTGATTTCATATATTTCCGTACCAAATTCAAAAATTTTACCATGAACGATTCGAGAAATATGCAGTATGAAATATTCGGGTTGTATGGGAGGTACCAGGCCCTCTTTTCCAATAGCTCCAATTTTTCTGCAAGAGTATGCGATTGACTTTATGAATCGCCACACCAAGTTCCAATACTCTACCACGAACATTTCCAGAGATATGCAGTTTTCAAAATTCGATTTGTATGGGAAGTGCCACGCGCCCTTTTCCAATACCTCCAATGTTTATCCAAGAGTAAGGGATTGATTTCATATATCTCCATACCAAATTCCAGTACTCTACCAAAACTACTTCCAGTGATATACAGTATGAAAAATTCGGTTTGAAAGGGAGGTGCCACGCCCCTTTTTCTAATAGGTCCAATTTTTCTCCAAGAGAATGCGATCAAGTTCCAGCACTATTTCATGAACATTTCCAGAGATATACAGTATGAAAAATTCGGTTTGTATAGGAGCTGCCACGCCCCTTTTCCAATAAATCCAGTTTTTCTCCATGAGTATGTAATTGGTTTCATATATTTCCGTACCAAGTTCAAAAATTTTACCATGAACACTTCCAGAAATATGCAGTGTCAAATATTCGGGTTGTATGCGAGGTACCACGCCCACTTTTCCAATAGCTCCACTTTTTCTGCAAAAGTATGCGATTGATTTTATATATCTCCACACCACGGTGCAGCGAACAAAGGTGGCGCCGTCAGTGGTACCGCTACTTTGATTTTGCCGATTTTGACAGTAGTGGTAACTTGTAAATAAACCTTTGTTTACAAATCAGCGAAAGAGAAATTATAAGTCAAAAATCAGTTTAAATCGTGTTAATTTGCAATTTTTGAGTTGAAGACTGCGTAAAAACTAATACAATGAAGTGCTGTATGTTAAATTGCGACAACCGTCAAGATGCAAGAAGCGTAGATGCAAGTGTCGCGCTGGGACGAACCGCTGCATTTTGTGTACATAGGGCACGGCAAAGCCGTTCCCGAAATGTTTCTCTATTATTATATTAACAGCATTTCCTCACAATGATTTTGTTTCTGCTCCACGCAGCCTCCATTAGCAAGTTAACTAATCAGTCCCGCAGAGATGCTGCTGCAGTTTTCTGCAGCAGCCTTAATTGCAAAGCAATGGAGTGCACTAAAACGTTTGCTGAAGCAGCCTCAATCGCAAAGCAATGGAGTGCACTACAACGTTCACAGTTCTCTAATAGATTAGGTGAAAAATGCAATATTTTCGCATTTAGCAAAATTAAAACACGTTTTTCGCAGTAAAGTGAACTGCTTTGGTTGTTTCAACTCGTTCTTCTTATCGCTCTATTCTTTGTTTACTTGTGGTACACAAATGTCAACGCCCAGGACGGCGCAATCTTGTATTCTATCATTCTTGTCTCCACACCAAGTTTCAATACTCTACCATGAAAATTTCCAGAGATATGCAGTATGAAAAATTCGGTTTGATTGATTTCATATATCTCCATATCAAGTTCCAATACTCTACCATAAATACTTCCAGAGATATGCAGTATGAAAAATTAGGTTTGATAGGGAGGTGCCACGCCCCCTTTTCCAATAGTTCCAATTTTTCTCCAAGAGTATGCGGTCGATTTTATATACATACATACTAGAGTGGCCTTTTTGTTGTATGAAAAATTTGAAATGCATGAATCCAAAAGTTTTCGGACAGAATAATGTGAGGTTGGGGATATAAATAAATACGTAATTAGAATAAAAGCCTTCAGGTGATTCCTAGAGGTTCTGGGTTGAGCTTTTTCGACCAAAAATGTCGAATTCACATCA
>NW_023458634.1:174493-184460 GCF_013731165.1 Rhagoletis pomonella | reverse complement strand
CAACAGAGCAGCATGTCCCGCCCGTGACAGCTATGTGTGGTACAGTTATCAGAGGTAGGTTTACAGGGCTGATAAGCTTTATTTGTTTGTTGAGGTGGACGAAGGGGAGGAGGGGGGATTCGTGGACTCGTCCATTATCTATATACCCTTGTGGTCAGCTGATTAAGTTAAGTTACATTTTGACCAGTTTTGGTTTTTTATTTTGTTAATCTAATGTGTATAGTTATTTTATAAAAGTCTAGCACATTACCTAACCAGAACCACATAAATCCACATTTCGAACTTCTTACAAAAACTATAAAAATTCAACAAACTTTAACAATTAAACCCAAAAATTTTAAACTTTTTGTTCAGAATCTTAAGGTATGCAGTTTGTGGTCCATTAAATTTAAGTAGAGTATAGTGAAATTTTCAAGACGCTAAGAAATCGCCTAGTTATTTTTTTTCCTGACGGTGCTAAGCATTTTCTTCAATATAAAAGGCAATAAAAAAACATAAAACGTTAGTGAATTTAACCCCTACTTGGCTTCTTATATTTTTTAATAACTAATCTTTATATATGGACCACACTAAAAGCTCCTTTTCATATAAAAATTCGTACGTGTCCTACTCGTGACAAACGCTGTCCTACCCGTGACAGAGCAATTTCAAATTTTTTGTATAATAAAACCTTAATTTTTTGTAGTTTTTGCTTTGTTTCTGTTCCTGGTTCTTTGTTTTATTATAAGATATCAAGTTCACACAAAAAGTGAAATAAATTTGCAGTTTCTGTAAAATATATCTGCTCCAAAAAGCATGTTCTTTGTTTGACCCGTGACAGAAGAAATATATCAGATTTTTTCCATATAAAAGTAAGCAGGAATTTTTTTCGTATAAGGTGTCAATTAGGTGTAGCTTTATCAAAATGTAGAATTGTTGAGTACTGTATACTTAAATGCAAACAAGAAAGAAAATTTTTTCAGTACAAATGTCCAACCCGTGACGGTGGAATCGCCCAGCTGTAGTAAATTTTAATGTATAAAAATTTTATAAAAAATTCGGATTTGGATCAACAACGGTTATTATTTTACCAAAAAACCAATAATTTTCTTTAACAATAAATGCTCTGGAATAATTAAAATACATCGCTACCTTAATTCACAATGGCCCTAGCCAACAATTTTTGTATTTTAAAAGAGAAGGAAAAAACATAAAAAAAGCATCAAAAACAGGTAGGGCTTTTTTTTAACTCCGTTGCTTTTGGTTCTAGCACTTTAAAATTTCAATTTAAGGTGTATTTTAATACATGCTACCAAAATCTTTGAAAAACGCAGTTTCGAAAAAAGGTTAGGTCCTTTGGGAATTAAGGTAACGATACGTATGTTTATATTTACACGGCAGTTTGTAACGCGGAGCAATAACTTTAACAAAATGTTTGAAACCAGAAATCTCCATAATGGAAAATGGTTGATTGTCCTTACAAATCATATAAATCAATGCTTTGTTTATTTGATCGGATTTAAATCCGATGCTCAAAACTTGTTACAATTGATTGCTGGGATTGTTGCGGTGAAATTAACGCTGGTGAACTACACTGCGCGTTTGTAGTAGTCTTCCAACTCATTTCCCGCCTTTTTGTTGCGGGTACTCTCCGTTTTATTGACTTCTGTAAGCGTCATTAGTAAAGATGTCGGAAAAATATCGATTAATCGAAAATATCGATTGTTTGCTTCGATGCATCGAAAATTGTCTTCTCGATGTATAAATAGTCGATGCGTCGATGTTTTTTGAAAACTGGCATCTCTAGTACATCGAACCGCCATTTAAAATTTTCATTTGTGCAGAAAAGTGAGTTTGTCCAAAAAATTTCAATGGCTCCAAAAAGTGTGGTTTGGAGGTATTTTGAGAAACGCAGCGAAAATAACGCAAGTTGCAATTTGTTGCAAAAGGAATATAAAGGGCGCTGGAAATACGTCAAACTTAATGGGGCATATAAGAAACGTCCACAAAGCAACTTATCTTACTCTATGTAAGAAAAATTACATGTTAAAATTTACGAGTGATTTGTCTACATCTACAAAAGAAATGGAGCCAACGCTAAAAGAAAAAGGAGCAGCTCCGACTCCATCGACGGTAGCTCCTAGTGCTTTGAATACTTCACTTCCATTGCCAGCTCGGCCACAAGCGCAACAATCAATTGGGTCTAGCTTTGATGGTGTAAATGCATTGGGTTCACGTGGCTTCAGAACAGAGAGAATTAACAAAGCTCTCACATACATGGTGTGCAAAGACAACCAGCCATTTTCCATCGTGGAAAATTGTGGATTCAGATACTTTGTAAAGCAACTAGTGCCGCGTTACAAACTACCGTGTAAGTACAATAGTTTTAGAGCTTAGCTCTTCCGAAAAAACTGTTTATACATATGTATGTATTTAACAAATGTAAGAAGATGTTATTGTTTCTGATTAAACTAAGTGCACTACTTTTTTGCTTATATGTAGCTAGAACAACACTTACGACTTGGGTCGACAGAAAGTATGAAGAACTTTCAAAAATTGTTCGTTCTAAGCTACTTTTAATGGAAAACGTTACTCTTACCACAGACATATGGTCGGAAACTATGAGCATGAATAGCTACCTTGGAGTGACGGTGCATGTTAGTATTGATGTTGAGTTTTACTCAGTAACGTTAGGTGTTTATAAATTAGGCAAATTGAAAAAGATCAAGTATCAGCTGTTATTACAGACAATGCGGATATGGTGAAAGAAATTGACTTATCGTTCGGGAAAGTTAAGCATATCATTGCGCATATTTTGAATTTGGTGGCGCAGCCAGCAATCCAGTCCGAATCAGCAAACAAAATTATTTCTAAAATGAAACAAATTGTGACGTTTTTTAAGCAAAGTTGTATTGCCAGCGACCAATTACGAAAGGCGACAACTCAGCAAACAAAACTGATTCAAGACGTCGCAACTCAGGAACTGAAGTCTGTCACAATAATGCACCACCTATGCTGAGCGGATAAGAGCTGTCTACGGCTGCAAGTTTTCTGCAGTTACTTCGACCACTTGAAGCAGCCACCAAAGAAGTATCTGGTGATAAATTTGCACTGCAAAATTAAAGTCATGTCACCGTCTGATCCGATAGCTAGATCAATGCAGCAAGACCTCTTGAGAGAAATTAATAAAAAGATGGGGTCACTTGTGCTGGTAATCTATTTTTTCATTTTTCTTTTATTTTTCTAATGTACTTTTCTAATTTTTCAGGTTACTCCACTTACAATAGTAATTGTTCTGGACCCACGGTTCAAAAAACTTAATTTTTTTGACCCCCTTGCATGCTCTCTTGCTATTCAAAAAATTAGGGCGATGGTCAGCAACATCACAAGTGCCGAGGAGTTCGTAGATTCCGACTCCAGTATGTCCGATAAAAGTGAAAACAGCATCTCACTTTGGAGTGACCACCAAGCAATGGTGCACCACAGTTGGAAGTCGACAAAGGCAAATGAAAACCTTTCGGATCAACTATCGGTATATTTAAAAACTCCTGTAAGCAGGCTAAACGAGAACCCTCTAGAAATCTGGAGAGACATAAAAATACAGTTCCCCACATTATACAAAGTGGCTTTTAAATATTTAACATTGGTTGGTAGCTCGGTTCCTGCGGAACGACTTTTTTCATAAGCCGGTCAAATCGTTACTCAGAAAAGAAAGAGATTAGAAGGACATAGACTAAACAAACTATTGTTCTTGCAAAGCATTGATAAAAAATACTGGGAAACATAAAATTGTAGTACCTTGTCCAAATTGTTATTATTTCTACATAAGTATGTATACACATATGTATGTGTATATACGTATTATATGAAATAAAAGAGTGTTTTCTGAAATTCATATTAGGTTCTCTTAAACAGTATTGAAAGGCGTTTAGTGTATTACAATACTAAGTTTGTAAAGTACTCGTACTCATAAAAATAATTTTTATCACTTAAATATATATTTTGTTAGCAAAATTGTAAAAATTTTCAAATAAATTAATAGAACTGACCTAACTATGTTACTAACGGGCTCTTGAATCAGGTAAAAAATCGGATAAACAAACGTTTTCTAACAAACTAAAACTTATTTTTTATATAAAAATTATAAATTTATGAAAAAGTGTTTGACCTGAGTCAGCAGTCTGTTAGAAACATAATTAGCTTAGTTACAGTAATTTATTTGGAATTTTGTACAATTTCGCTAATTAAATATATGTAAGAGAAAAAATTTTTGAAAAATCCTATGCAAATTGATGCATCGATGTATGCCCTCCGATGTATTGAAAAATATCGATGTACATTTCGATGCCTCGAATTAAAGAAATACATCGATGTATTTTTGCCACTGGCTGCAACCCATTTTTTTGCAAAATGATAAATAGGTTGCCTTGTGCACATCTCTAATGTGCCCCATAAGATTTTCAGTGTTTCCTGCACTTTTTTTTCTTTTTTTGCATAAATTGCATTGCGCAGATGTGTTGTTTTCTTTTTTAAAATATCTCCACACAGCAATCTTTTGGGCCATTGCTCGCATTTGCTGGCAAGGTATCAATTACCAAGTAGAATAGGAACACATTTTATAAACTTTACAATCAACAAGTAAGAAGGGCTAAATTCGGGCGAGCCCAAATTTTATATACCCTCGCAATATTATTTATATACATAGATTGAAAGTAATATGTTGCATATTAGGTGGGCGTGTTTTTTTTGGTGAGCCGAAAAGCAACGAAGTCAATTAATGAATGTGAATGTGATTTTTTAGTACATATATTAAATCATAAGTGAACGGTTCCACGACCATTGTAAAAAATTGTTTAGCAATAAAAGTTTTGCTAAGAGATCACTTTACATATTATTTTTAGACAGGTACATTTCAGGAGCTACTGAAATAATTAATGTTTCGAGTTTTCATGTACACATGTTTCATGTTCTCTAAACTTTGCACATCGATTAACCTGACCCCGCTGCCCGCCCGATCAACTTTTCGTTTGCGCAAAAACAACAGCAACAAGAAGCCTTCTCCTATTATAGTCAAGCTAAATTCATCATATGATCGTTCATTCTTATTTAAGGCGATTGCCGGCTTTTTTAAGGCAAATAGAACGTCGCTAACACTTCGCGATATAGGGCTCAATGGTGATGAGAAGATCTATGTGCATGAATGCCTTACAAATAAGAATCGTGAACTTATTCAATTTGCAACACGGCTGAAGAGACAAAAATTATTGGCGAGTGCATTTTCTATACGTGGACAAATATATGTAAGAAAGCATCTTAACAGTGAAGCAACAAAAGTACTGGATTGTGAGAGCGTTGAGCGCATTGCAGCTGCTTCCTAACTCAACACATTAGGGGTATTCTCCAAATCTTGCAAAGCCATTGCACGTAGCACGGATTGCATAAATTGCAAACACACAACAAGAAAATTCATGGGAAACAACATTTCCTATCGCTGCAAAATATGCAACGTCGAAACCCATGTATATATTTTGCAAAATAGCATAGCAAGATAATAGCGACCCTGTGCTAGTTGTTTTGTTGTTGGAATTGCTACATATTTCTCTCATTCCCCTCATCTCGCTCACTTAATTTTTTTTTGCTGTCTCTTGTTATTGTATTTGATACATAATTTCGCTGCTTGCTCCCCATGCATGCTACCACTTTGCAATGGGGTGTTCTCGTACTCTTCGAAATTTGGAATAGTATTTTTGCATTTCGTGCAATCCGTGCATCGTGCAAGACTTCGAGAATACCCCTATTTTATTTACATATATACATATTTATACCTGCCATGCTTTGTGTGCATTTTCTATTATTAGTGTTAATTTTATACTTTTTTAAGTTATACTGTATTTATACCTCTTCTTACCTTAACCTTATGTTTCCCTTTTCGATCTCCATTCCCATTGTAACTGACCGTTTGCAAGCATCTCTTTTATTGCATAGATATGAGTAACAACCTGAGTGAGCACAATAACAATGATAATCTAAGACTAGCTCTTAAATATGCGTGTGACTACCATACAGGGTTCAATGTGTGCCACTTCAATGCTCGAAGTTTAACAGCTGAAAAACTTGAGTATCTTAATTTAACTTTTCGTGATCTAAACATTGACGCAATCTGTGTGACTGAGACCTGGTTTAAGCCTTCTTTTGCGAATAGCGCATATACTCTGTGTGATTATTCAATTGTGAAGAATGATAGAACTACTGGTAACAGAGGGGGGGGGGGGCATAGCGATCTATCCCAGAGCCGATCTCAATTTTAGAGTCATTTATAAATCTCACTCCCATGAAGCTGTCGAAAGCATGTTTGTTGAATGTTGTGATAATATACGAAAGTGTCTTATTATATGTGTATATAACCCCCATAAATCAAATGATCTCACCTCATTGTTTGCTAAAATCTCTGAATTGTCCTTGAGCTATGTTCATGTTCTCATCTGTGGTGACTTCAACGTTGATATGTTAGCTAATAACGAAAGATCTAATCAGCTATTGAACAGCTTTAACACCTGTGGTATTACTATCACAAACGAATATGCAACTCGGTTTGCGCCCCACTGCAAGCCAAGTATGTTGGATCTTTTTGGTGTAAGCGTTGGTAGTAGTGTAAGTCATGTTGATCAATTTTCCCTGGCTGGAGTTTCTGACCACGAGCTAATGATAATATTTTTTGACTTTGAATTTCACAAAACGAAGCCTTTAACAAATTTTACCTTTAGAGATTTCAAGAATGTAAACACATCTGCATTATATGGCGAAAGTGTCTCACTTAACTGGAACTGCTGCTGGTACTTTGCAAATGTTGACGACAAATTAGCCTATTTTACAACGCTAGTACAATACTTATTTGATAAATATGTCCCTATTCGCAGTATTAAAACAATTGATCATAAAAAACCTTGGTTCACTAAAGCCATTTTAGTCCTTATCAAAGAGCGATGTAGGGCTTATAGATCCTGGAAGCGTAATCCCACCAATGAACGCTGGAGCACATATAAAAACTTGCGAAACAAAGTAACATCTGCTTTGCGTAATAGTAAAAAAGCCTATCTCGATGAAAAATTTAATTCCAACATGCCTTCCAAGGTGTTGTGGAAAAATCTGAAGTCGCTGGGTGTCTGCGCCAAGGATGTGAAAACCTGTATGATAGATGTTGATTTAATGAACTCATACTTCGTTGGCGTTAATTCACATCCGAATGCACCACCTTTCAGCATTAATGAAAAACTAGTTTGTAATCCTGCTTTCGAGTTTGTATTCGATGCAGCCACTGAAGACGATATTGCAAAGTGCATTCTTGCAATAAAATCGAACGCCATTGGTGTGGATGGTCTTAGCCTGAGTTTTTTAAAACTTATCCTCCCGTACGTGCTTCCTACACTTACACACATTTTTAACTTTGCCTTAGCTTCCTCTACCTTTCCAAAGCAATGGAAGATTGCTAACGTGATTCCGGTCGCAAAAAGCAACTCTTGTAACTCTCCCCAAAACTTTAGACCCATCAGTATTTTACCAATGCTGGCGAAAGTTTTCGAAAAGTTTATTTCCGCTCAGATAGTGTCACATATGAACAAATTTAATTTATTGAGCGAACTCCAGTCTGGGTTTAGATACAACCATAGTTGTTCCACAGCCGTGTTAAAGATTATGGACGACATCCGCCCCGCTTTCGACAGTAAGCTGCTCACAATTTTAGTACTCTTAGATTTTTCCAAAGCTTTTGACATGGTAAACCATGATATTCTTCTTTTGAAATTGAAAAATTATTTCGGGTTCAACCCCAGTGCACTTAAGCTTATAAAAGACTACCTCTCGAACAGGTCACAGCAAGTCCAGTGTGGAGATATCTTCTCACATCGCCGAGAAATTACCTGTGGGGTACCTCAAGGCTCCATTTTGGGCCCCATACTTTTCAGTATTTTTATAAATGACATTGTTCAATGCTGCCAAAACTCTTCCATTCACCTATACGCTGATGATACGCAGATGTACCTTTCACGTCCCATAGGTCTTGCCGAAGACTTGGTGGCCAGATTAAATGAGGACCTGAAAAGAATTGAAGTCTGGGCCACCATGAATGGCCTCTCTTTAAATGCCACCAAAACGCAGGTACTTCCGATTTCGTGCGATCCTTTTGACCTCAGTAGCATATCACCAATTATTTTGAACGAGATGGAACTAAAATTTGAATATGCTGTAACTAACCTTGGTATTAAAATGAATTCCCGCTTAACTTGCACGGCTCACATACGTTATAGTATATCAAAAATATATTTTATATTAAGAAATCTATGGCATATATGCTATTGTCTGCCGATTAACACAAAACTCGAACTAGTTAAGTCCCTCATCGTTCCCCATATTTCCTATTTTGAACTGGTCTATGGCAATCTAAGTTACGATTCTAAGAATAAATTAAATCTAGTTTTAAATAACGTGGCTAGGTTCATTTATTCTAAAAAGAAGTTTGACCACATATCATTTTATACTAAAAATATTCTTGGGCTCACCCTTGATAATTACCTCAAAGTCCGCAATTTGGTGTATCTATTCAAATTAATTAGAAACCGTCAACCTGGTTATCTTTTCCGGAAATTAGTTTTTGTGAAATCATCTCGTACACACAATATTGTTGTCCCAAAGTACAAAACTTTAACGGCGTCTAGATTGTTTTTTGTTAGTGCTATAAGAATTTGGAACTCACTACCAATTTCAATTAAATGCATAACATCGATTGGTTGCTTCAAAATGGCAGTTACAAACCTATATGTGTAATATCCTCCCTCTATTCCCCTCATCTATGTTTATCTATGTTTACTATCCTATTACCCCATCAACTAATTTGTTATTTTACTTTCTTACCCTATAATTTTTGTATTTTATACTTATTTTAGTACTTGTAAGATTAAGTTAAAAGTTTTGAAATTTATATATTAATTTGCGTACAACGAAAAGACCCTGCGTCTTACTGTACCTATGAGATGTTATAATAATAATAATAATGTAAGTGGCCAATGCGACGTCCACTTTGCAAAAAGGTATAAACCAATTTGCAATTTTGTTTCAAAATGTTTAAGAAAGTTGTTTAAATAATCGTTCAAATAATATTTATTCAAATAGTTATAAATTAATTTTTATTTTAAAAGATGTTTACAAATATTTGCTTAAGTTATTCTTTACAGCTATTAATATACTTATTTCAACATGTACATATGTCTAATTGCAAAAACAGTTTATTACATCATCGAATATTTTTCACTTATTTCATTTATTTTTAATAAAATATTTGAGATTAAAGTTAAAAAAATTTAAATTTTCTGCATTAAAACATTTCGAATATTTGCTTATTTATTTTCTATATTCCTATATATATGTATGTGTACAATAAATATTTAATTACAATAGTTTTTTTTTATGAGAGAAGAGAAAGTATGTACAAAATAACTTTTATTGAGACGGTTAAGAGGACGGAATTAAATCAGACACGGAAATGCAGATACTGTCATGGTAACTGTGAACTGATTCATATACAACTGCTTTAATTTGAGTACCATTTATGTTCGAAAATGCCCAGTCAATTTGAGATCCTGCAAGAGTTGTCGAACATTCCGAATCTAATAGCGATCTAAGACTACATTCTCCTAGAAGATTTGCTATCCTATTCCCATAAGTTCTAGGGCATAGATTGAAATCCCCGACAATAATAACTTTTTGATTACACAAGTCATTACTGAGAATATCTCGGAGCACTGATGCCATATCTCCGATAGGAAAAACGGAATTCCTGTAAAGCACCAATACATATATGTTAAGATGTTTGAATAGTACGGCTTCTAAAGACTTATGGGCAGTATACTTTTTTATAATTCTGCAAAGTTGAATTGATGAAGCAATCTCAGACTTTGCATATACTAAAATTCCTCTCTTATTCCTATTCCGTGTT
>NW_023458634.1:167423-174393 GCF_013731165.1 Rhagoletis pomonella | reverse complement strand
AAATAATTTGCGATTCATAATTCAAGTGTTTGGTAAGAAAAATATATAGTAGAACTTATCTGCTTTTAATAAAAATGTGTGTTACATATTTAATTGTGTGACTGCTTTATCTATATTATGAGTTATTATTAAGCAGTATTGGTCTTGTCCCACCCGTGACAAAAAAAAATTTAAAAGTTGTTATATTTAATTACAGAAGTTGAGGTTGTGTTACGTGTTTATTACATAATGTTAGAAATTCATTGCAAATATTTACCACAATTGCATTGTCGTTTCCACGTAGTTAGTTAAGAATAATTCAACAGAGCAGCATGTCCCGCCCGTGACAGCTATGTGTGGTACAGTTGTCAGAGGTAGGTTTACAGGGCTGATAAGCTTTATTTGTTTGTTGAGGTGGACGAACGGGAGGAGGGGGAATTCGTGGACTCGTCCATTATCTATATACCCTTGTGGTCAGCTGATTAAGTTAAATTACATTTTGACCAGTTTTGGTTTTTTATTTTGTTAATCTAATGTGTATTGTTTTTGACGTAGAATACGTCTTACCTTAAGGTATGGGGGCTATGTTCAAATGTTGTAGTTGTAATTTTTAGAGCTTCACAAAAACGCTTATTGCACGAGAGCTAATAAAGCAATTTCAAAGAAGTGTGGCGTTTCAAAGATAAAATTCCAAACCTGTCGACAGATTCAGTTTTGTAAATAACCAATTCGGTTTCTGTCGTAAAAACAACGGTAAACATTGCCTTATTTTGGGGTCAATTTTGAGCCTTTAAAGTGCTCTAGCAACTTATTGTTGGCATATATAACTTTCATTTTCGGGATATAGGTTCTTTGGAGCAGTAGAAATATTATCGGGTACAAATTTTATATGAATTTAACAAATATTGAGCATTTTAAGGCAAAAAATTGTTGAAAAAATTTGCAAATTTTTTTCATTACCAAAATGCTCGAAAACCGCTCCAATGATTTTGTTTTTGTTTTCTTTAATCAAAAACTCAAGAGTTTTCCTTTCGTTTGGTATATGGGAAGTATTGGTTGATATCTTCTATATATGATTATTTTATTCAAATATATGGGCATAAATGATTTTCCATACAAAATCACCTCGTCATCATTTTGCAAACACGTGCATATGTTGGAAGTGTGGGAAGGAGACAAAAAGTATGTATGCGTATGTAATGCGGCTTTTGATAAACAGAGGCGCGCTATTTATAACCTAATCGCAGCGTGTGTACATATGTAAATACATACATACGTACATATGTTGATTGCAGTTAATGTGGATCTGTTTCTATTTTTAGTAATCTATGTATGTCTATACATACATATGTACATACATATTATATATGTACATACATATATGAACACATGTATGCATAATACGCGAAGACTTTTCGAAGTGAAACAACATTTAGAAAAAGTCCAATCCAAGAATAAAAGTAAAGGTGAGGACGTATATAGATAAAGAAAAGGATAAAGGCCAAGGTAAAAATAAACACAAAAACAAAGTTGAGTAAAGATAAAGGCAAACATGAAGACCAAGGTAAATTTAAACACTTTACTTATATGTATAAGTGCAAAGGTGAAGGGGAATATGTATATGAAGAATATGATAAACATAAAAATAAAAACAAAGATAAATATAAAGAAAAAGATGCGGATTTTGTTATCGATATTTTTATCGATTTTGATATCGATATTTTTTTCAATAAATATCTTTTCTGTTCAAAATTTCAAATCTTTAAATCTCAGTAAGCTGTAGAAAAAAACAATGGTATAAAATAAAAATAAAAATAGGGCTTTCGCTTATATTCTCATTGAGTTCTTTTCACTTAGAAGTATGTAAATTTGTAAAATTTTGGAAAAACCCTTTTTTTCTTAGTGTGTGATTTCGTTTTTGACTTGGATATGCTCTTAACCATACCACGTATTCTACGTTTAAATATAGCGGCTGTATCTCCGATACAGCCTGCAGACCAAGACGAAGGCGCTGGACTGTTCCTTTTTTTATAAAAGTCTAGCACATTACCTAACCAGAACCACATAAATCCACATTTCGAACTTCTTACAAAAACTATAAAAATTTAACAAACTTTAACAATTAAACCCAAAAATTTTAAACTTTTTGTTCAGAATCATCAGATTGAAAATACACGTTCAGGAAAACTACTCAAGATCAATGAATTGATTTATGTAATCCGACCGACACTTTTGTAATTTAGCAGCAATTGCATTATTTCAGCTTTGAATGTATGTATGTACCTAAATATTTCTCAATTCGCAAATAAATATGATTAAGTTTGTACGTCAAAAATGTGTTTGGAAATCGACTAATAAACAGCAATAAAATCGTTTCCAAATTTTCTTTAAAATTTTGTGTTGCTACAATCTTTTGTATACGTAGATGAGGTTTTGGAAAAGTGGTCACACTATACATAGCACATACAATTTTCAACCTCCAATTTAAAACCATATGACCAAACGATGAAAATAAGTGACTTATCCTGACCAATCGATAAATTATCGATAAGAAAATTGATAAAAATATCGATAACAAAATCGATAAAAATATCGATAACAAAATCGATAGAAATATCGAAAATAAAATTGGTAAAAATATCGATAAATGTATCGATAAATAATGGACACTAAAATTGATAAATAATATCGACAACAAAATCAATAAAAATATCAAAACAAAATCGATAAAATATCGATAACAAAATCGATAAATATAACGATGAAAATAAGTGACCAATCCTAACAAATTGACGACCAATCGATTATATATATATTTTTTTCTTAAATGCTTGGATAGGGTGCTAGAACATACAATTTTCAACCCCTATTTTGAAAATTCAATTTAAAAAAACGGCTAATGACCAAACGATGAAAATAAGTGACCAATCCTAACCAATCGATTGCATACATTTTTTTTCCTAAATGCTTGGATGGAGCCAAGCCAATGCCAGATGGAGCCAGTCGACAAATGTCAATATTTATCCAACCTTGTGTTATTGAATCATGTATATGACCCATTCTTTTTTAAGTCGGACGGATTTCGTAAAAAAAATTATGTCATGTCTCCGATTCCCTTCAATTTTTTTGTGGGCTCTGTACATGAAATAAGCTAACACGTGTTCGAGGAATTTTTTTCTTTTTTTTCTTCGGAGACATGATCTTCAAAGTTTGCATTTTTTTCGTGATTCTGATTAATCATGTACTTCTTCAAATCGTTATATCTCGGGTTCTGCTGATCGTAGAGACTTCATCTTAACGTCATTTTAAAGCTAAGAAACGGGCTTAGCATTTCTATATATAAAGTGGTCAAGATTTTCCTAAAGCTAACTTAGCTATTAACAGTTGAACTTTTTGAAGTTGATTTGCATAGTGAAGAATTTAAAATTATACCATCGTAATCCTTGTTTAGTTCTCTATAAAAAGTGTTTAAAAAATTGGGGGTTTTCAAGAACTATTTTTAAAGTATTTTTCTTGATGACGAGATGGTTTATTTTGTGAGAATCAAAAATTGTTTGTAATTTTTTTCGAAAACTTATGTTAAGATATATTTGATAAGGTGTTAAACATCGGGTTTTTGCAAGAATTTAAATTTTATCGCAGATTCCGATAGAATACCTATCCAAGTATAATATTTATACGGCAAGATTTTTCTTTAAGGCGACAAACCCCTAGAAATGGGCGTTGCAATTGCAGGACTAAAATGAGCAAAACGTAGATTTTATTGCGGATTTAGGCAGAATAGCGCTTCGTTAACAATATTTGTTCCACAGATTTTTTAATCAAAGAATATTCTAGAAACGGGCGTGGCTATATTAAAACCAAAGTTCAAAAATTTAGACTTTATTGTGGATTTCGCCAGAATATCTATATGGATTGAAAAAGTTGTGGAACAAATATTGTTAACGAAGCGATGTTCTACCGAAATCCGCAATAAAATCTGCATTTTGCTAATTTTAGTCCTGGAATTGCCCCGCCCATTTCTAGGGATAGTTAAATATTCCGACGAATTCATAACCTTCTCCTTTTTGTGAAGTCGGTTAAAATTCAAGTTTTTCAATTAATTTATTGAACAAATATCTATAATATTCAGAAAACATAGATATATATATATTTTTTTTTTATATATGTTACCGAATAACTTTGGACCACGTTAACTGCTTTGTATAATTCTATTTTTAAAGGAAAGATGTTACCTCACAGGTGTTCCCATACTAATTTGGTTTAAATCCGATCATTGGATCGTAAAGATATTCACGATTATCTTAATTTTTTTTTTTAAGAATTGAAGTCGGTTTTATTTTTTGCATAAAAATTACTTGTTTACTTAAATCTACCTCTGTTTATTTTTAATTCTGTCACATGAAAACAAATAAACCGGTGAGGGCACGCTGGTTTCAGACGCACTTGACCACAATAAGTCCGAACGCGCTCGTTGCGTTGCGCGTCAGCCTTAAACTAAAAATAAAATTATATTATTATAATTGCCATTCGTACTGTCATCAGGTATGTAGCTGGAGAATAGAAATCGCTGCATCTTTTAGGCGCATCAATATTACATAGTTACATCCCGAGCTAATAAAAGGAATGTAACAATAATAACGCGAACGTTGCGAACCAATTTTTTTGTCCACAGAATATTTTAGAGTAAAATTTTGCACATATGGTTTTTTTCTGTGTGAAAAAGTGGTGGAGAATACTATTATTTTGTATTTTTACCAACAATTTTATAAAACATTACCCTCTAAAATTATTTTTAAATAAACAAAACCTATATTCTTGAAGAATTTTTAATAGCAATGAAAATGAAGGTTGAATTGTCAAAATCGGCAATTAGTTCGTCTGCTATTGAATTTTCAAGTAAAAAACAAAAAAAAACTTGTCGATATATAAGAAAAACATTTTTTTTTGTAAAAGCAAAGTTACACATTGGTTTGTTTTGCCAATGGCTATCAAAAAATACCACTACTGACTGGAAATAAAATATCACATAATTCAAGTGGGCCGTTTCACAAATTCTGACTCAATTACAAAGTCCTTCAAAATATATTCTGACGTCAGAGAGAAAAAACAAATACGCCACTTTAAATAAAAAAGTAGGTTTCAAACCCATTTATTTATTATTTACATATTTTATGGTAGGAGAGATAGAAGCAATTTTTTCGATTTAAGTTGTTGAAAAGTAATGAATATCTAAGTATCGGGACTAATCCCGGGATCCCGAGATGATGATAACGACATCCCGAAAATCCCGGGATAGTAAAAAGCGAAAAAATTGGCATCAGTAATAAGTATGTAACGTGAAGTATGTAGAAATTTCTTTTGTTTTTATAAAGCAAGAAAAATAAATAAAATCAATTTATACGTCCAAAAAAATTAGATTCAATATGCTACATTTGTTAAAGTTTTGGATTTTTTCTGATATTTTTTTTATATATTTAAAAAAAAATTACTTATTTGCATTTATTTTTGGTTGTGAAGCTAAGAAGAGCGATATGCATAGTTAATTACATTAATATAAGTTGTACTGAATCTCTTTTTCGTTTTGAGAAAGAATAATAATTACAAGCAAAGTTTTACATTTTCAGTAAAATTTTTTTCTTTTGAAAATTCGAAAAAATACGTATTAAATCGATTTTGCACCACCAAATTTCGAATCGAATAATCGAATGGTTGGGCAATGTTCGAAATTCGGAAAAAATCGAGTTTAGACCCCCACTACCCATTCCTAGCATCATTGTGTATACGCCGATTTCTTTCTTTTTTCCCATTTCTGTATACTACATCTTCCTTCTTACTCATGTAACATTTTCAGTTTTATAAATTTCACTCTCCATTTTTGCGATACCGCCGCCTAAGAAGTTTCACTTTAAAAATCTAGCGACTTCTTTAATTATATAAATAGTCCTTCCAAAGTAAGATGCTAATGTGGCTTGTGCCACCAAATTTAAAATGTGAGCGAAACAAAAGAAAGGTCAGGCTTTTACCATGTTTGCGGCATTGTCTGTGATGACAGCAGATAATTTATCTGCCGCAATATTCCACTCCCGGCAAGTGACCAATAGTTTGTCAGAAATATATTCGGATGTGTGACGGTCATCGAGTTCATAAACACCCAACGTCAAAGAGTGAAACTCAGTACTCAACACTAAAATGTGCGGTCACCCCTGAGAAGCTCTTCATCGACATACTTTCTGACCATATGTCGGTCGTTAAGGTCACGTTTTCCATTGCTTGGAATTTATGACGGACTATTTCCGAATACCGTCATATTTTCCGTCCACCCATAATGTTAGCGTTGTTCTGTGTACGACATTAGTCGTTAATAATCAAAAATGTAAACGGATTAAAAATCTTATTGACTTTCCAATACTGGATAATTACTTTTTTCTCGTAACTGCACTAACGGCGTATATTTGACTTGCATAATTGCTTTATATTTTAGAATTCCTTAAATCTTTAATCAATACAATGTACTAAATATGAAGAGATGTGTTGAGTTTACTTAATCTGATACCATAACAATATTGAATATAATAATTAACACAAAATTATGTGATAAGTAGCTGGGAGGTCCCATGGGAAAGTGAACCTCAGTGCAAAAATTATTTTCTTTATAAAACTAACAAACGTGTGGATAACGCATTTGTAAAAATCCTGAATCAACCAAAAAATAACAAATTATTGATTTAAATTCATTTTCATTACCTTTTTTACGTTTTGAAATCAAGTTCTATGTAAATTTTTTGATTGAGTTTAAAGTAGGTTGTGTTGAATGCATTGGTAAATAATTTGCGATTCATAATTCAAGTGTTTGGTAAGAAAAATATATAGTAGAACTTATCTGCTTTTAATAAAAATGTGTGTTACATATTTAATTGTGTGACTGCTTTATCTATATTATGAGTTATTATTAAGCAGTATTGGTCTTGTCCCACCCGTGACAAAAAAA
>NW_023458634.1:166089-167323 GCF_013731165.1 Rhagoletis pomonella | reverse complement strand
GTTCGGAAGGAACCGAGCTACCAACCAATGTTAAATATTTAAAAGCCCCAAAATGTGGGGAACTGTATTTTAATGTCTCTCCAGATTTCTAGGGGGTTTTCGTTTAGCCGGCTTACAGGAGTTTTTAAGTATCCCGATAGTTGATCCGAAAGGTTTTCATTTGCCTTTGTCGACTTCCAACTGTGGTGTACCATTTCTTGGTGGTCACTCCAAAGTGAGAAGCTGCTTTCACTTTTATCGGACGTACTAGAGTCGGAATCGGCGATCTCCTCGGCACTTGTGATGTTGCTGACCATCGCCTTAATTTTTTGAATAGCAACAGAGCATGCAAGGGGGGTCAACAAAATGTAGTTTTTTGAACCGTGGGTCCCAGAACAGTTGCTATTGCAAGTGGAGTAAGCTGAAAAATTAGAAAAGTAAATAAGAAACATATAAAAACAATGAAAAAAAACATTACCAGCTCAAGTGACCCCATCCTTTTATTAATTTCTCTCAAGAGGTCTTGCTGCATTGATCTAGCTATCGGATCAGCCGGTGAAATGGCTTAAATTTGCTTGTCATGCAGGACACCAACGGTATTATTTTACTTGCAGTGCAATATTTATCACCAGATACTTCTTTGGTGGTTGCTTCTAGTGGTCGAAGTAACTGCAAAAAACTTGCAGCCGTAGACAGCTCGCATCCGCTCAGCATAGGTGGTGCATTATTGTGCTGTATGAGTATATCGCTAACAACAGACTTCAGTTCCAAAAAACACTCCACCTTATAAAATGTACTGTTCCACCGAGTTGCGACGTCTTGAATCAGTTTTGTTTGCTGAGTTGTCGCCTTTCGTAATTGGTCGCTGGCAATACAACTTTGCTTAAAAAACGTGACAATTTGTTTCATTTTAGAAATAATTTTGCTTGCTGATTCGGACTGGATTGCTGGTTGCGCCACCAAATTCAAAATATTCGCAATGCATGGGATATGCTTAACTTTCCTGAACGATATGTCAATTGCTATGACCATATTCACCCGCTCTTTTTCAATTTGCCATTCTGCACATGTCTCTAATAATTTCTCCGAAATATACTCTGATGTGTGGCGTTCGTCTAATTTATAAACACCTAACGTTACTGAGTGAAACTCAAATCAATACCAAAATGCACCGTCACTCCAAGGTAGCTTTTCATGCTCATGGTTTCCGACCATATGTCGGTGGTAAGGGTAACGTTTTCCATTAAAAGTAGCT
>NW_023458634.1:155394-165989 GCF_013731165.1 Rhagoletis pomonella | reverse complement strand
AAAATTTATAATATTCTTATTTTTCGTCTAAAAATTATTGTAAATATCAATTTTGAGTGAATTATCTTCAGTAGTTACTAAAATATCGCAGTTTTCGTATTTCTGGAAATTACCGTTATATGGGAAGTGGGCGTGGTTACTGTCCGATTTCGCACATTTTCAATACCAACCTACCTTGGATTAACAGAAACCTACATACCAAATTTCGTTGAGATATCTCAATTTTT
The DNA here is from genome assembly GCF_013731165.1 of Rhagoletis pomonella. Taxonomy (NCBI): domain Eukaryota; kingdom Metazoa; phylum Arthropoda; class Insecta; order Diptera; family Tephritidae; genus Rhagoletis; species Rhagoletis pomonella. The sequence continues at coordinate 165,762 of NW_023458634.1, read as the reverse complement.
GCTCGAGTTATCGTGTACACGGACGGACGGACAGACGGACAGACGGACGGACAGACAGACATGGCTTAATCGATTTCTCTATTCATTCTGAGCATATATGTATACATTTGTCTATATCTATCTCGATTCGTTTTGGCTGTTACAAACAACCGTTATGTGAACAAAATTAATATACCCTTGTGCACAAGTGCGCTCGGGTATAAAAATTACTAAGTATTGCCCGGTTTGTAGTTGCAGTTAAAGAAAACACATGAAAAGGCACGATTTTTTTTTAAATTCGAAAAAATGTAAATATTTCAAAAAACGGTGACACTTTTACCGGAAAATTTTTTGTTTATCAGTGAACTCACCCCCCACCTACCTTCCCCTAAAGTTTGGCACGTTACTTCTGGGACACCCTGTATACAGTAATAAACCTTTTTGAGTACTCCTCGGGGGTAAAATCTGATCAGAGATAATGAGAAGGAGCATGAATTTTGATGATTCAGAGTTGTATACAAACTTACTGTGGTATGAAAGGGAGCAACAACCGTACTATGACAGAGTGGCACAAGTCATGACTGTGGAAGATTGACCGAAACTAATTGCAAATGTGTAAAAACATTGCAGCTTACTGTCTATTATTATAGATACTAGTACAGATTATCATAGTTCGGTGTATAACTTGTTATATTACATCGTACATGATAATGAACTGTTAAATGCTGAAAACGCTAGTAACTTGTAGATCACTCAAACTTAATGGACTGTCTGGGCGAATGCGCTAGCAGGCATTGGAGTCTGTATAGCTATCCAAACCTTGTTTTTTTTTTGTTTTCTAATAAAGACTTAAATATATTCGGAAATTTAGAATTTTGCTTGATAAATTCACAAAATTTACGTTTTTCATAAAAATATAATCTTACAATGGACCATTTTTTAATTTTAAACTTACATTTAAGAAAACTGCATTCAGTGCTATAATTACACTGGTCTACAAGGGTTTTGCGAATAAGACGGGACCTGGTGTTTCCGAACGGATTTTTCGTGCTGAACACGAATCTGGGGTCCAAAACTTCCCATCACGTCACGTTTTCGAGAAAAAAGGGGTTGAAACCCCTAAAAACAGCGTTTTTGGCCATTTTTGAAAAATTGTAGAGCTGAACCCTGACGTGCTACAAACTTTGTATATGTCAGAAATTAAAGGCTAAATCGTGCCCTTTCGAATGAGCCCTATGCCGAATTAATCGCATGCACCCTTAGATCAGGGGGTTCGTGTTCAGCACGAAAAATCCGTTCAGAAACACCAGGTCCCGTCTTATTCGCAGAAAAAAAGTTGAAATTTGTAGACCAGTGTTATGATTTGAGTTTTCTAGTTTATAAAACACAAGCGTTAATTATGTACTTAACTATTGATATTATTCTTCATTAAGCATGAATGTCAGCATACATTAAAGATGAATATTGTATTTAACCTACATTTTGTTCATAAATAACACATAATTATGTATATTTTATCCTCGAAAAGAACCTTTTCTAATCATGAGGCGAAATTCCCCACAGTAAGTGTTGCCGTGTGCGCAAAACGAAAATGCTGCACACAACCCAAAAGTACTCCTCGGGGACCAAATGGTGAAAAACTGCGAAAAGGTTTATTACTGTATATACTGTGCCAGCAAACGCGGCAGTTGAACGGTTCCGAAAGCATGAGAGCTCATCATTTGTTACAGAAGTCGTTTGACTTGTTGCTGAAAATCATCTGACTTTTTGCTGAAAGCCATTTGACATTTTAGGGCATTTTTTCAAAAAAAAATTTTAAGGAACTATTTTTATTCATATAAAATTCCATTTTTAGAGGTGTTTTCAAATCGGTCCAGCTCACTTAAATCTTAATATTTTTCCGTCTTAAAATATAATAAATTTTATAATTCCAATGGAAAAATAGCACCGAATTTTTTTTGTATGTGGAGTGATGCAGTCTATATATATATATATATATAAATTTGTGAAAATGTGTAGAGAAAAGTGTTCAAAACTGCAATGAAAACTGTGTTAAAATTAAAACTGTATTAAAATGAAAACTGGATTAAAATGAACTAACACAAATGTGAATACATGCTTTTTTTTATTTCTTACTAAAGGGGATTTAAATGAGGATTTAAAGGAAAAATGGGGATTTTTTGGGGATAACTGCGGCCCGATAAGGGGATGGGGTACAAAAATCTTCTGGCAACACTGACTGCGGCATCTTGCCTTCGCCAGTCTTTCACATAAGCTCTCATGCTTTCGGCAACCGTCCAAAAGCAGTATTGTGCTTTTGGCAGTCGATCAAATACGGCGGTTGCTGGTTTCGTGCACGATTCATTCGGAGTACAGGTTTGCCGAAGTCAATATCAGTATAAGCTGTTATAAGCAGTGTTGCCGCGAATCTTTTTAGTGGTAGCCAAATTCCTTTAAAAAAAGGGCTAAAAAAGTCGTTGTGGCTAAAACTGGCAGCTAAATTTGTTTACTAACATATACATATATAAGCATACCCGCAAACATTTTCAATAAGTAATGGTATAGAAGAACAATGAACTCTGGAAAAAAAGCAAATATTTTTCCAACCAACAACCGATTTGTATTTAAGGGAAAATATACGACACCAGCTTGCTGGCTCCATCAAGTGATTTTACCATCATGCTCGAAGCATATACATAACTTACCAGCATGCTGCTACAATATTCATTTCTTTACAAATGGGGTCGAGGAAAGATCGAAATGATTAGAGCCGAAATTTCATAATTTTTCTACCATTTTGTTAAGCATTGTTTTTTTTTTTAATTTACAACTGCAATATCGGGAACTTAATCCTCCACACACACGGCTTTGACTCATACAGTGCAAGAAATTTCCGCCAAAATACTTTTTACTTAGAAAATTTAGCTAATTTCACCACTCATGACACCAGCAAGCTGGTACAATCATAAAATTTTGAAATAGTTTTTGAAGTCGCGCCAGCAGCTTGTACACTCACACCACAAGAACATACACGGCCAATCGACTTGATGGGCCATTTAACAAATTAAGAATATTAAGGGCCGCAAACTTATCTATTTTAAACTATAGTTAAATCGTTAATAGATAAGTTAACAGCCCTAACACTTTTACAGTATGTATGTATGAAAACGTAAGGTACTTACAATACATCTATATATATAAATGTGAATGTCTGTTTGTTTATTACCTTATAACTTTTGAATCGCGACACGGAATCGCATGAGACTTTTCACACTTATTTGTGTTTATCCCGGGAAGGTTATAGGCTTAGAGAAAAATCGGCAGTACTGGAAAAGGGGGCGTGGCACCTCCCATAATAACTAAAATTTTCATTTTGTATATCTCTTAAAATATTTGCGGTAGAGTACTGGAACATGGTGTCGAGATAAATGAAATTAATTCCATACTCATGGGAAAAAATGGGCGGAATTGGAAAAGGGGCGTGGCACTTCCTGTAGGCGTGAAATATTTAATCATCTATAACTTCGGAACCGTGAGTCAAATGAACTTGAAATTTGGTATGCAGACATATCTATGGTTGGTGCTTTTAGTAGTCTGTAAAAGGGGCCGTGGCACATCCCAAAGGCGTGGAATTTTTAATCAGCTATAACTTCGGAACCATAAGTCACATAAACGAGAAATTTGGTATGCAGACATATCTGAATGAGTTTTCAAAAGGGGGCGTGGAATTTTTAATAAGCCATAACTTCGGAACGATAAGTCACATGAACTTGAAATTTGGTATGCAGACATACCTATGGTAGGTGCTTATAGTAAGGTATGTTTATATAAATGAGTTTGTAAAAGGGGGCGTAGCGCATAACACAGGCGTTGAATTTTGTATCAGCCATAACTTCGGAACCACAATTTACATGGCCCTTTTAATTCTTTCTGATATGCCATTCGAATTTACAGGACTCAGTTTCCAGTTCGCTTAGCTTTTGCAATGACAATAATCAAGAATTCCTTAAAGCAAAACCCTAAACTTTATCGAAAATAAAATCTATGGTAATTGCATTTGAAAATGCATTTATGTTAATAGAGGCTTCGAAGTATTAAAAACATGCTGTGAAATAATATTAGTTATTATTCCAAAGAAATTAGATAGCTAAAATTGTAATATTACAACATTGGTATTTCTACTATTACTTACTACATATCGTCGTTTAAAGTGCAAAACCGCGTAACTGACCTTTGCTGCCAAAAACTGAATTTGCACACACAAGCTCTTGGCTCAATTTTTATCCATTCGTCCTGAAATACACGTGATGCGATTGCTTTATAAAAAAGAGAACCATTTTGAAATATGAGTGTTTTTACTATCTAGAAAATAATTTATGCAACCTCACATACGCGGTTTTACATTATATTGATACGCGGGTTTGTACTTTAAACGACGATATATCATTTGTTGGAGATATTTTAATGTAAATAAAAACACCTATTGTGCCAAAAAGTTATTATTAAATTTCATTACATAACACCCAAGCTATACAACTGTCCCTCAGTATTCTCCTATAGTAAAATTAGAGCAGAAATAAAATACATCTTTACAAAAATTATTTTTCATGTTTGTATAAAGACGTGGGGTGAAACCCGCGGGTAAAAGCTAGTATATGTATATATATATCAGTCTTTCTTAGTTTAAAAACTCATCTTTTACATAAATGAAAAAAAATAGCTCAAATTAAGTATATACAACTTTTTCTTGCCAAGTATGAATAAATTCTCCAAAGGGCTAAAAAAAGGGCTAGGGGCAATTTTGAATTTATGTGGCCAAAAAAAATATGTTGTAGCTAAATCTAGCCACCAAAGGGCTAAAACGGCAACACTGGTTATAAGCATCGTTCACTTGTGGTGGCTGTATTTGCAAGACAGCACGCTTTGCGCTGGTGTTCGTTCATCCCCCGTTTTTAACGTGAGTAGGCTTAAAGTCATAAAAACAGCACCCTTTGCCAATGTCTGGTATGCAACAGCTGCACTTCACCAAAAAAATCGCTGCAGGTGTAATTCCTAGTGGACTGCACCAGCCAAACGTGGACGGACATGCAAAGATCGTAGCGCGCAAAACTTACTTGCAACGGCTGCGCTTGCTGTAAAACTCAAGTTTTTGAATAAAAATTTTGAATAACTCCGATACTCTGCAAAGAAATATGTAAATTATTGTTTTATTTCAAAATAGTTCCATTATTTATGATTTTTGGCATACTTACTTGATCAATCAATTTCCACGAAACACTCTATGAAAATATCGGCAGTGTTGCCTATTGAACTTTTTATACGAAGACAATATTTCTCCTTGTATTTTAGTAGCAGTTTCTATAAATCAAAAAAGAAAGGAACACATAGGGTTCAATCGATACCACTAAGGTATCACTCTAATGAGTACTTGTACTCAAAAGACTGAAAGTATCGATACCTACTCAGTATCGGCAAAGTATCGGGTAATTACTTAAATTGTTTTCATCTTCTCTTTCGAGAGATACTTCCCTTTTTTGTTGTAAAAGGTCATATGATTACGTCTTATCATGGTTTAAAACATTGTATGTCAAAATCAAATAAAAAGCCAGAAAAGTTGCAGGTATAGAAAACGTATATACATATTTAAGTTATTTAGTTAGAATACAAAATAATAATTAATTAATATTTGTGGCACATTACCAAGGAACAGTATTGGTTATAATTTTTTCAGTCATATGAGTGTATAGGTCACCCAATATGGATAAGTTTCTGATTTTTATTTTGTTTTTTTATTTTCTAATTAGTTTTATTTACTTTATTTATAAATAATATTGTTCATTCCATAACAAAAACCTTGTTAATGCAAGTTTAAAACTTTGTACAAAAATTAAAAGCAAATCAACGAAGTTTCATCAAAGAACGTAAATAATAAGAAGGGACAACTTGTGCCTTCTCTTTTGCGCTAGTACGTTTTCATCAAAATTCTACACTTTTTGTTCTGAATAAAAAGTGTTTAATTTTGGTGAAACTTTGATTTTCTTTTAATTTTTGTACAAAATTTGAAACTAGGATTTACATGGTTTTTGTCATAGAATGAGCTATATTTTTTTGTAAAAAAGTAACTAAAATTAATTTGAAAATAAAAATAAAAATCCGACACTTATCCGTAAGGTCACCTCTATAAGTATACACCACACTGCGTCATTTACAAACTATTTATGAAAAAAAACTTGTATTGTTTCTTTTGGTACATTGCTGAGGAACAATATTAGTTATAATTACATATATGACCTCATATAAGTATATTATTCACAAAATATTTATGAAAAAAATAGCTTTTGGGGCACACTGCCAAGAAACAACAACTTTTCTAAATGCTTTACAGACAAGCGATTTCTACTTTCTGTACTATATGACCGCACTTTCCGCGAAAACTCTGATAACGGGAGTCATTTGTTGAGTTGCCGCTGCAATGATAAAAGTAGTAGAAATTACTCTTTCGATACCAAGTAAAAAAAGGTATCGAGTAAAAAAATACTTGGTATCAAAAGAAAAGTATCGAGTATTTACTTGTATTTACTTGTATCGATTGAACCCTAGCAACACATGCTAAGGCAGAATGCGGGAGCGAGATAAATGCCAGGTTATCCGACCTTGTATTGTTGAATCATGGTACAATTATATCAAGCAAAGTTAGTACAGAAGCTAGCATAGACCGAAAAAAATATATGAATGAAGCAAGCATAATTCGTGTACCTATGTATCTCAATTGATTAAATCATTTGATGAATTTGAGTAGAAACTGGGTGCAGGAACACAATTTCCTTACAGTAAAACCCGCTTAAGTACCTCATGAAAAATGTCAACTTTTTAGGTACTTAGGCGGGTTGGGTACTTAAAAGAACCCGCTTAATTACCTCGATGCGGGTACTTAAGCGAACATAATTATTGATGTAGCTACATCTTTTTGTTAACTTACATAAATATGTAAATCCTTGAATAAAACACGAATATTTAATGAAGTATGCGTAGTTTAAAACCAAGACCAAACAAAACACATAAACAAATAAAAAAAAACTTTTTTAAGAAAATAGATAAAGCAATGTTATGTAATTTTTACAAGAATTTACATACATACAAAGAGAGTTGGACGTATCATTTTGGGCCAAATTCAAAATGATATTCTTTGTCACTATGTTTATTTATTAATTTGTAAGATTTTTCAATGAAAATACAAATACCATATAAACCTAAGCTTAAGCTTTTTTCTCAGAAGTGTTTTTTGAGTATACAGTTTTATAGCCCTTCAATTTTAGTGTAATAATATGCAAGTTTCAAGTGACTAAAAATTACCGCTGATTTTTTATAATTTATTTGCCGAAAGTGTGTAGCGCTGCCACTAAATTTAAAAAAATGTAAATATTCTAAGGATTTTTAAAAGAGCACTTAAAAGGGGAAAATTATAGGTCAAATGGTAAATTGGGTACGAAAAATGTAGGTACTGAGGCGGGTTGGGTAAATAAGCGGGGAGGTACTCAAGAGAGGGATTTTCTTCAGATTACATTCAAAAATTCACGGTGCCCAAAAATGTCGGTTAATTAAGCGGGTTAGGTACTTAACCGGGGGGTACTTAAGCGGGTTTCACTGTATTTCAATTATACACGAAATGGAAATTATGCACTGAGTTTGTACTCAAATTCATGAAATGATTTCGCGAATTGGCCTACGAATATATGAACCTTGGATGATAGAATACAACGTTGCGCAAAGAGAAGGCGAGTAAGACGAAATGCCGAACAAAGGAATTTGTCTTCTTCAAAGGAGTCACATTCAGACTTCTCCCGAAGTGAAGTATCTAGCAGTGTTGATATTTTAATTACAATTGTACTTTTTTCAGTACAATTAGTTTTAAAAAGTACAAAAGTACAATTTACCGATTTTAAGTACAATTTCAACACCAACAAGAAAAGTATCGATTCAAACGTTTTCGATAATCGATTAAGTGGTTACCGAGGTACACCTTTTTAGTTATAAAGTGGGTGGTGCTACGCCCAATTCCCAAAAGTATTTAGCAGTTATTTATTGTTAGGAGATTGTTGTAACTATTAACTTGGAGTTAATTAGCGTCCTCAGAACAATTTTCAACGAATTGCTTTTCCGTACGAAGGTTACTAAGTGCACCGAGTTTGGTAGAAATTGATAAATCGGTTACCGAGATACACATTTGTGGTCATAACGGGGTGGCCCGTTATCCAAAAATTTATAATATTGTAATTTTTTGATAAGTGGTTATTGTAATCATCGATTTTAAGTTTATGATCTCCAGTAATTACTGATTTATCTCAATTTTCGTGTTTCTGTAAATTACCGTTATATGGCAGGTGGGCTTGGTTATCGCTCGATTTCAAAGATTTTCAACACGTTTCTTAGCTAGACCCTACCCTAGCCTCGTACCGAGTTTGGTAAGGCTTGGTGAAGTGGCTATTGAGATACGGCATTTATCATAAGTGGGCGGGGTCACGCCAATTTCCCAAAAATTTCATAATAAATTTTTTTTTTTACCACACTTATACTCTACATATTAGTTTTCAACAATTTGCATCTAATATTTACTGAAATATCGCAGTTTTTGCATTTTTCGAAAATACCGTTGTATGGGAAGTGGGCATGGTTACAGTCCGATTTCGCCCATTTTCAATAACAACCTACCTTGGATAAAGGGCAACCTACATACCAAATTTCGTTGAGATATCTAAATCTTTGCTCGAGTTATCGTGTACACGGACAGACGGACAGACAGCATGGCTTAATTGACTTCTCTTTTCATTCTGATCATTTATGTATACATTTGTCCATATCTATCGTTAAATTACAGGCATTTAACCCTAATTTATTTTTCATGCAAATAAAGGTTCGAGTATTTTTTATGAAGTGTGAAGTAAAGTGTTTTGTGATATAATATTACTTTTCATTTTGTGATTTTGGTGCAGCGTCTAATAAAACAATTGCATGTACTTAAAAAAAACACAAGATGTAAAGTTATACCTTGGGTTTATTAATGCAATATATATGTACATATAAATACTTATTTCTTGCTTACAATGTTGGTAAAATGAAGGATGTAATTAAGTAACTTAACATTTTATTCAGAATTTGTATTGTAATAATTTAAATTTCAAATTCAATTTTGCGCTTTCCTTTTGCGAATCTTTCTATTATCCTTTCAGTGTCAATTTCAATATCTAAGTGTACGTGTAAAAGTGCTAGACTTATCAGTCTTTCTTCATTCATGGTACTACGCAACCATGTTTTTAACCGGTGAAGGGTTGAAAATCTTCTTTCGGAAGTAGCGTTACTAGCTGGAAGTGTGACCAGAATTCGGAGAAGTTTGTTAATCAATGGAAAAGCATATTCGTCGCATTTACCAAGAACTTCTGCTACTGATTTTGGGAATGGCTTTTCGCTTTCCTTATTTGTCCTTCGTTCCAACCACACTTTATACTCTCCTTCCAAATTGATACCACATTTTTCTAGGAATAGTTCGTATCGTTTTCCAAGCGATTTTACGCGTTCGATAGCATAATTTTTTTCGTCAGGAAGTAATAAGTTCAAATCAAAAATGTTTAATGTCTCTTTCGGCAATCTTTCTCGGAGATCTGTTTACTGTTTATATTATTTTTATTTAAAAAAAAACAGCTCATTATCTAACAAAAACCATATAAGTCCAAATTTCAAACTTTGTTGATATATTAGAAAAATTCAGCAAACAATTTTTCCATCAAACTTTTTATTAAGATTTTCTAGACAAATTCTAGTTTTATGGCGCATTAAATTCTAGCTTAAGAAAGTGCAAGTTTGAAGTAGCTAAAAATTCGCGTTGATTTTTGATACTTTTTTGTTTTGTTCAACGAATCCAAAAACACGGTCTGGTTTTATTCACCTTTCGTCGATTTTTTTTGTGGTCCTTCGTAATTGATTAAAATTTGAAAACGTTCGCCTTGATAACTAGCTTAACACTTACCGATTTATGAACACGTTAACCGGTGTTTTCGTTTCTATCGATATATAAGTGGGCTAGCGGAAATATTTATTTCTTTTTTCTTGAGCTTCCTTTCAAATGCTAAATTTCGAATACTCATAACCAGAGAACGGATTTTTAGGACCTAAAAACCTATAAAAAAGGCAAAATAAAGTAACGAAATAGGCTGGAAAAGGCAAAATAAAATAGCGAAAAAGGCAGGAAAAGGCACTAGGTATTGCAAAAAAGGCAAAAAAAGGCAAAACAAAATAGCGAAAAAGGCAAAAAAAAATGTATTGCAAAAAAAGCAAAATAAAGCACTAAAAAAACACGGAAAATACGAAGAACAATCAAAAAATATATTTTTATAT
>NW_023458634.1:153798-155294 GCF_013731165.1 Rhagoletis pomonella | reverse complement strand
CTCGCAGTTTAAGGAAGTAGCCTCGTTGGTTGGTGACTTCCGTTACATCCAAGCGGAGTTCCTGCGCGAGGACCAACGCAATCAAAGAGGTCATAGCGCACGGGTCGATAAGTGCGCGGATCAAGTGGAGGCGCCCTCCTGCCTCGATCTTCACTACCGCGGTTGGTGCCACTGGCGTCAAGCATTGAAGCGCGTATGTTGCTCTTTGTGGATTCGTTGCGAGCCCACTTCGGAAACCGCTTCTCATTGGGCGGTGGAATGCACTCGATTCCACTCTCCCATGTTGGCGCGGATGGTTTCGCCGACGTCGTGGTTGTGTTCGCTGCCAAGTGAGAGGAGGTCGGTATTCTGAAATTTCCCAACCCTGTCGTTGGAGCTCGTGTTGTAGTAGCGATCGGAAACGCAGAGGTTCCGATCTGCTTGCGTTATCCGGATGGAAAGCATACGTTTCCATTCCGGCCGAAGTATCTGGGCGGAAAGCATCGGTTTCCGCTCCAGTTTGCACTACCTCCTCCTCCTCGACTTCTGAGGCTTCGATCGATATTACATCGCTGTCGTTGTTGTTATCGCTGTCGTCATCATCCTTGGCAGCGCTCCGGGGGGGGCGACGAGTCGTGCGCTTTTCGGCTGCGTCGTCGATATGTAGTAGTGTGTGGTGAGACTCCTGGCAGCGTCGACATATACCCTCATTTGTACAGTGGGCGGCTCGATGGGTCCCGGCTAGGCAGTTGGAGCAATACCGATGCAATAAGACATCGCGTAAACGGTCTTCGGGTGCTTTAGCCCGAAATACAGGACAAAGCCGGATTGGGTGCTTATTGCCGCAGAACCTGCACGTTAGGGAGTATCTCACCGCCTCTGTACGTTTGCGCATTGCCGAGTAACGAGTCATTTTTTCTGCAAATAATGTTATTCCGATCAGGTTAGGAATATGGCGCAAGACAAGAACATTTTGTGTTGACGAGCAATATAAATGGGCATTAAGTACGTTTTCAATCTCAAAACTTCTAATATTTTATCATTCTTGCATAGTTTTGATCTTGCTGACGTAAACATTCGATAGTGTTATGACCCCTTAATGATTGATGAGTGAACTGATCGTGTGCAGCTCGCTTTACGTTTGGATCATAAGTGTCGACAGGGTTGCATGGCCGAATTGTTGGTTGCTTACCTAAGGGTTAATATTGCCAGAAGATTCACCTACTACAGCATGCAATTTATGGTATTTTTGGAAATATATTTTTGAAGCTCAAAAAAGAATTAGACTAGTAATGTTAACTTACAGGCCAGCGATAATGTAATGTGAGGAGTTTATTTGATTTATTTAAGTATAATTTTCGGATTACATGCAATTTTCTGAACCACTTTTAGCGAAAGTTTGCGCAAACTTGATCGATAAAAATTGCTAGTGTGCTACGGCATAAAGCTGGAGAGAAGGTAACCGTGCTTCTTGTGGGACGCATGTGGATTTTTTTGTGGGCTACGTTTCCTATTTC
>NW_023458634.1:136669-153698 GCF_013731165.1 Rhagoletis pomonella | reverse complement strand
TACTCTGTTAAATCTGCAATAATCAAACTTTCGTCAAATAAACAGTTTGACAAGCAACCGTAACTAAAATCAAGAACGGTTTACTTACTTCTTTTGCGAGTATCCGAAGAAGAGGACGTCATCCAGCCACCAAGCTCAGCTTTTGTATTTCAAGGTAATCTGCATTTCAAATATATGTACATATATATATATATATATATATATATATATATATACAAATTACTTAAGTGAATAAACACTATAATTTTTAGTTATACTAATACCAAGATTTTAATTTCTTTTCATTAAATTAATCATCAGTGCGAACGTGCATCCAAATCTTGCTCAAGCGTTGCGCCGATGAATAAAGAATAACAGGAGTTTAATCGCCTTTACAACAGTACCAATTTTTTAAAAATCGGATAGTAATTCTTTTGTTTAATATTTTCTTTTATACAAACAATATGCATATAAGAAGAAAGGGAGTTTAATCGCCTTTACAACTTTACCATTTTTTTAAAAATCGGTTAGTAATTTTTTTGTTTAATATTTTTTTTATACAAAAAATATTCATTTTTTTTTTCATTTAAATGTGTTTTTTTCTCAAATTTTTATATACGAATTAGACAAATACGCATATCACAAGAAAGGGGGTTAGATCACCTTTACAACGATACGAATTTTTTTTAAAATCAGTTCAAAACTTTCTGAAATATAAAGATTTTAATTTTTCTAAGATCTGACCTTTGACCCGTTATAGCACCTGTAATATAAGTTTTCACAAAAAAATTTATATACCATATAAATAAGAGCGGACCACGTCTGTATTTTTAATTTTTTTGCTTTGTACATGTAATAATTAAGAATAATTTTTTACCAAAGGTCCAATTTCGAACTTCGAAGTCCCATATCTCGATTTCGGAGGCTAACTTCGAAAAACGAAGAAACTACTTTTTTTACTTATGACTCAGTCTCCTAAAAAAAAAATTGGTTTGGTCCAATACCCAGCCAAGTGCTGTACAGTGTAATAAGTTAAAAAAGTTGCGTAAGAAATACAAATGCAACTAAAGGTACTGATTTTGCAACCCTGCCAATTATGCAAATGATCGTTGCTTTTTTAGAATTTTCTTTGTCGCATTTGTTTTCCTATGCTGTAGCCGAGTAGGTATAGATGTCGGCCATGATCATGATGCAATAATACAAGCTGTTGTACGTTGTGACAGCGCCAACTTGTACGCCCTTAGTTCAATGTTCTATTCTGGAAGTACGCGAGAATCGGGGAATAAATGAAGCTCATTTAAGAAATAGTAGTAGACTTCCTACTTTTTCGTTACCTTATGGAATATATACTACAACAAAAAATGAAACAATTTGTATGCAATGTATTGAATAATATAATCTTTTGCACTAATTCTTCAACGATTTATTAAGTGAGACGATTTTTATGTTAAAGTTAGATTTGCGTTAGGAACATTTTTTATATTTAAACTACTTTAGCAAATCACAAAGCACAATACATACTAGCCGAACCTTAAGCTAAATACATATATATTTTTTAGAAGCTTTTATTTACTTTAACCTATGTAATAAAATCTTGAAATCCATTTTAACCAACTTCCCGATCAGATAGAGATTTGAAACTGCAAACTTAGCTCAGAACCCGATGACAATGCAATATGAAACTTGAACTAATCCGCTAGGTGGCGCAGGTGTCGAGATATTTGAAACACCGTATTTTTGGTTCGGTTTGGTTCATATTAATAAATTGTTCCGTATATTTAACTTCTTAGTTTTTTAACAACTAATGAAAGCATGTTAAGAAAAATTACTTTTTTTATTTACTAACAGGTAATTCATACATCTGATCCTTTTCAAGGAATGAAGTGTTTGAGTTCTGGTATCCCCTGAGTGGTACAGCAGTGGAAAAAAAAAAAAAAATATATATATATATAAGTATAGTAAAATATTGTAGAATTTGTATCTTTGGAAAAGGCCAGTACATGGGAGGTCAGCGTGGTTATAGTCCGATGTAATTATAGTAATTTTGCTGCAGTAGTTACCTAAATATCGTGGTTTTCGTATTTTCCAAAAATATTGGACAGTTTTAATCCGATTTCATCCATTTTCACCAGCCATCTAGCCTGGAAAATTAGTAAAAAATGTACCAAATGTTATTGCGAAACGTCATTTAGTTTCCGAGAAAACGAGTTTCGAACGTTGCTCCTTACAACTGAACCACTGTGCAGCACTCTGGTGGATGAAGGATTTTTAGTGCCATGTACTGAATGACTTAATCTTTTGCATTTTACTTACCCGACTAAACTAATGCTTTAATAATTTATTAAGCGACTTTATACGAAAGTACATCCGACTTTTGAAAAAATTTTTTTTTATATCACAGCTGAGATCGCTAGTTTCGCTGCTTTTTAACAAGTTTGAAAGGAAGCTTGAACTCGTTTTTAGCAACGTCCCGTTAAAGGAATAAAACACTTGTTCAAGCTCCTTAATTTTGTTTAAAAATTCTCTTGAGGGTTTTAAAAGTGCTCCTCTTGAGATTTGGTCAACCCAAGTAAAAGATGGCTCTTGGCTAACGTGCTCTGAGAGACCAAGCTTGCGGATTATGTACCCCGCAACATACTCTAGCGCGTCTTCGTGTAAAACCTCGATATACTGCATTTCCGATTCAACTAAACGATCTTCGCCACTAGCGTCCTCGTGTTCGCCTATAAAGCTGCTTTGATCGTATAAGGCGTCGAAGTCCAGCCACTGCGTATTATCAGCTTCTACATTGCCGCGTGCTGAGAGGGCTTCCGTATTCCGTGCTATTTTAACACAATATAAGAAAGTCGCGAAGTATGTAAATGTATGAATACATAAATAAACTGGTTTAAAAAATATATATATTCACCTAGAAGATATTTCCGCAGTCGGTATTTAAACTGCATGGGGGTGGGGTTATCATGTAGCCCTCCTTTCGCACGCATTGCCCCGAAAAAATTTTCCACAACATCCTGGTTTAGCCGGTACGTTACGATGTATTCTATACCATACCTTTCCTGTACATACTGATATAAACCCCTCAACGATTCGTTTGTCATTAACACACCTTTTTGGAAAGGTAACAAACTATTTTTCCCAAAAGCCGGCGTGTGCTGCATGCAGTTGTCCATTTTGGAAATGATTTCCAGCTGCTCCGACAAACACATTCCAAACGGTTTGGTGGATGGAAATATCTGCATCGTTGTGAGTTTCGAATTTAGTAAATCAAACCAATCGTTGACGATTTCAAAGTAGTCCGCTGTTTTGCATGCCATGTATACGCCAAGTCCTAAACTAAAACAACGACGTAAAGCGCTAGCTTGTCTATGCGAAAGAAGTTGCGCAGCAAGTTTGACTTTTTGTCGTTCAGCATGGTGGACTGTTAGGCAGTGTTGCCAGGTCTTCGGCATGAGAAAACGTCACTCTTGGTCGGAAAAAACGTAATTTCCTGCCCAAAAACGTCTTTTTCAAATGTATGCACAGAGGATAGTTCTTACTAAACTTTTATTGTATACAAAGGTACATATATAAGTATATATGTAAGGTGTATTAAAATGTCATTTCGACAGAGCACATTTAAAATTCATTGTAAACTGGTTTGAGATTGTTAAAATAAATACCATTTTATATGTACACTTTTTATCAGCTGATTAAGTCATCAATATTTTGATCGATTGTGGCTGTCTTTCTTTTGTTTATTTAATGTTTATTATTTTTCCATAAAAGCCAAGCTGATTGTATAACAAACAAAATATAAATCCACGTTTCAAACTTTGTGCAAAAATTATAAAAAATCTGCAAAGTTTCAGCTAAATTTTCGAGTTTTTATTCGGATTTTTAAGAGTTTTTTTGAGTATGCAGTTTGATAGCCCATTATTTTCCAGGGTAATAATGTGCAAGTTTTAAGTTTCTAAAGAATCGCGTTGTTTTTAATATTTTTTTTCTTTTGTAGACATTTGGTTAGGTGGTCGATTGTCGAAAATGCTAAATTACGTTCTGCTAAGAAGGAGCATAGCAATATTTCAGCCTTCTTTGCGTTCATTACATTTTCAATGAAGTCTTAAAAAAGTCGCCTATTTTTTCTGACTTTTTATGCTGTTACAGCTTTTTTGGTGCTTTTACGAGCGTGCGTGTTTCCTGATTTGGCTTTTAATTTGCACTTGCAAACATTGCAATAAGCCTCGTAACCTCAAGTGTTTACAAAACCAGCCTTTGAACGCGGGATCCTTAGTCCAATAATCCAAAAAAAAAATGACCGTACGCTTGGTATGCATCGTATTTAAGTCATTTGTGTCCGAAGGACAAATATCTTTTGAAGAAGGTGCTGCAAAAAACAAAGTGTGTTAAGATTTATTAAGAAAATAAAAAAATAAAAAAAAGATTTAGTAACCGAAAAAAATTACTGGGAAGTTAAAAAACGTCACGTCAAGATACAAAAAACGTCCAAATGACGTTAAAAACGTCAACCTGGCAGCGCTGCTGTTAGATGGCGGTTTGAAATTTTATGGCTTATGGATACATCCGAGATCGATGTATGTACTAGCAAGTCGGAAATGCTCCGGGACGACAACAGAACGTTTTGAAATACAAGCCCATTATCGTTGTAATGATTCCGCAAAAGCTTAAGCAAATGTGGTACATCGGCAAAAACAAAAACCTTGCCGTCAGTTGTGGGATTCGAAAACCATGTTTGCTCTAAAAGGTATACAAAGCTATAAATGTACTGAATGAAAGAGTTCGAAAAATGATTCACATACCGTTTGAAACATTAAGCTCTTTCCAAAGGGCTAAATTCCCTCCTCCCATATCCGAAACAACCCCCACAACAGGATAGCATATCTCTTGGAGATGTTCAATCAAGTTAACAGAATTGATTTCGTCATCCTACAGTCGTATGCGCAAATATGTTGCTTCCAAGAGCGCTTAAGTCCCCGAGCAATGACCACTTGCACATAGTTGCTTGGCTTTCGAACGGTGTCTGTGAGCGAATCGTACTCATAAGCAGGCTTCAATTTCATTTCATCGAAAGCTAAAATACAAAGTTTGTCACCCACTGACATGTCACTTGCGCTGCGCATTACGCTCAATGAAAAACTCAAGACACCATCTTCAAACTTAAGCTTTTGGCACCATTTCGCCACGAACGACTGACATGGAAGCGGAAATCAATGCTTAAGCAAATGGGTGCAGGCTCTTGGTCCGGCTGAATGCAGGGGTATGGCTGACGACATGTCTTTCCAAGACCAATTTATGTTTTCTTCGGATTTTCAATCTTTCGCATTTGGCCTTCTGTGAAATCGTTTTATGCCTTCACTGGTATCTAGACAGGACGTAACATAGGCTATATTTTATCAAAACTGGAATGTGGACAAAAAAGATATACCAATTTTTGCAAACAAAATTTACTTTGCACCAAATTCTTTTGAATATAATTTTGCTTTTCAACGGCATCAGCATATGACAGTGTTTATTTTTCGTTATTGATATTTTTTTCAACTGAAATAGTAATTAGTGTCGTTCGCACATATTGAAAACGGTCTTGAACATAGATACAAACGAGGTTAAACGTTTGTCGCGGAGTTTTGTGTCTTACAAGAGTGGTGTGTTTCTAGGAATCCGTAAGTCAAAAGATAATCGGTAGGTAGAAACTGATTTATTTAAATATATTTGTGTTTCGTGTATCACTATGGGATTTTTTACATACAAATTAATTAGATATTTTGAAAACGCTCACATGAAAAGCATGTTCTGTGAATTAAGCGGATATAGTCAAGAATTGACATTTGGAATTAATTATGTATTTACATTTCTAGCGAATTTCTAATTTAAGGAATTAAAATAAACTTATTTAAAAGGATATAAAGCGTGTGATTTCAGCATTGCCCTATCGAGAAAAACGTTTTTTTAATTTGTGTGAAGTATTGAAATTTTGAAGTAAAAAGAAAATGCATGCGCAAAACGAAAAACAAAATTCAATAAGTGCTTTCCCTATGAGCGAGAGATACACTCCCTCTCACTTGACTAAGGCCAAATATTTTTCTTTTGTTTTTGTGTCAAATTTCTTTTCAGGGTCGTCGAAAAAATTTTTTTTTTGCCAATCATTCAATTATGTTCTAAGAAAAGTTATTGCTAAAAAATCCTCTTCTCTCGATGGTAGTTGTAAAGTAAAACCTACTTTGCTTCAGCAAATACGAGAACAAGTGATAATTTTTGATTCACTTGATTAAGGCCGCAGAGGAAAATATTAAGATAAAAAGACGTTTTGGTTGCAAACTGTTATTTGTTTTATTTAATAATGTGTATGACCACCATTCTTTACAATTACTTCAAAAACTCGATTTGGAATAGAGCCATAAAGTGACTTAAGGTATGTTGAAATAATTTGTATATTTTAGTTACATGGTAACCCTATTTTATTTATATAGACCTTCTGTCACATTTCACTCATCCAGTCACTTCTAAAAACTTCCTTTTGCAAGCAGGCTTTGCGGATCTGATTACATTTGTTATTTCTAAATAAAAACTGAATTGCTTTGTACATATCAAAATAACGCGTTTTGTTTAAAAGGTTATGGGCCCAGGCACGGTTCCACTGCGCGGAAAATTGTTAAGTGTTTTAATATTGATAAAAGCAAATAGTTGGACATTTTGTATATTCATACCAGCAAGTAGAAGTTTCGTTTTTTTTAATATAATAAAGAAATATTTTAATTGAAGTAATGTCTTCGGAAAGCGAAATAAAAATTGAGAAACTTCAAGATAGTTCACAGTGGCTGACATGGAAATTCCAAATGGTGCAAATTTTGGAAGCTGGCGAAATGTTTGGTGTGGTCAACGGAGAAGAGTTATTGCCTAGCGCAGGTGAGCAGGAACAGAAGAGTTGGCGTAAACTTGATGCCAAAGCTCGCCGGACAATAAGTACAGCATTGGGAAAACAACCGCTTCTGCAAATTCTTAACTGTGCTTCTGCGAAGAGCATGTGGGATACACTCAAAAGTGTATACGAACAAACATCAACAGCGAGCGTATTGTTTTTGTTGCAGAAATATTACAGCTACTCGAAAGATCCAGAAGATGATATTGCGACTTTTTTTGTCGAAGCTAATGGAAATTGTGCAGCATCTTCGTGATCAGGGCGAAATCATATCAGACTCGATGATTATGACGAAAGTTTTAATTTCATTACCGGCGGAATACAATCATTTCCATAGTGCTTGGGAATCGGTGCGGCCAGCAGATCAGAATCTAAATAATTTGAGAGCCAGACTCATGGCTGAAGAAATTCGTTTGAGTGCTCAAGAAAAAGTCAAAGCAGAGGCTTTTGTAGCCAGGCACCAGAGCCGGCCAAAAACCAAGAAGCATCAGAATAATAACAGAAAAACAACAACAAAGGGCGGATGTTTTAAATGTGGTTCAAAAGAACATTTTAAACGGGACTGTCCGCAAGTGGCTAAATCGGCAAAGAATGAGACTCAACATAAAAATGTCGAAGCGCTGGTGTGTGGAGCAAATGTAAGCGGTAAGCAAGAGAGCTGGATGCTTGATTCAGGGGCAACGGATCACATGAGCAACCGACGCGATTGGTTCGTCACATTTGAACACTACAATGATATCGTCAGAGTTGGCGATGGGCGTGCTATTAAAGCAGCAGGTAAAGGTGACATTAATGTTTTAGTTAACGACGGGCAAGAATGGGTGCAGAAAGTTTTGACTAACGTGCTTTATGTGCCGGACATTCACTACAATTTGTTTTCACAAACAAAGGCGCTAGATCGTGGATTTCATTTTCGGTCGGATAGCGGTAACTGCAAGTTCGTCAGAAAGGACGGAAGCACCGTAGCAGTGGGAGTGCGTCATGAAAAATTGTTTCATATGCTGATAAAGGTTCCGGAAAGTACTATGGCAAATATTGCAGCAAATGAAAAGTTATCTTTGCGTACATGGCATGATCGAATGGGTCATCAGAATGCGGCACATGTTAGGCAATTTCTCAAGAGCGTAAATGCGAATTTCATTGATGAGGAATTTACATGTGAAGGATGTATTCTGGGCAAACAACATAGAGGCAGCTTTAAATCGCGTGAAGTAAAGTCAAAAGGCTGTGGAGAACTCTGTTTTGCAGATGTATGCGGCCCAATGCAAGAAAAATCCATCGGCGGTACTAGGTATTTTTTACTTATTAAAGATGATTATTCGCATTTACGTTTCGTGTACTTCATGAAAGAAAAATCAGAAGCACCTAGTGCTATCAAAAGTTTTTTGATGCAAGCTGAAAAAATTGATCAGCATGTAATTAAGCGAATGCGAACAGATAATGGGCTTGAATTTGTCAACGACGAGTTGGCTAAGATTTTTAACCAGTTTGGAGTTAAACATGAACGAACGGTGCCGTACACCCCGCAACAAAACGGTGGTGCGGAGCGAGAAATGCGAACAGTGATGGAACTAGCGCGCACAATGCTTTACGCAAAAGAAATGCAGCTTAAATTTTGGGCAGAAGCCGTCAATACGGTAGTATACGTTTTAAATCGTACTGGAACCAGTACGGTGGCGCTAAAAACTCCACATGAGTTATGGTATGGGGAGCCAGCAAAATTTAAGCATTTGCGAAGTTTTGGTGAAGAAGTTTATGTACATATACCTAAAGAAAAGCGGCGCAAGTTGGATGCTAAATCGTGGAAAGGAATTTTCATCGGCTATGCTGACAACCACAAAGCATTTAGAGTTTGGAACCCAGAACATCGAAAAGTTGAAATTTCGTGTGATGTGCAGTTTCTTCCAGAGGCAGTGACTTTGAAATTGCAAACAGATGGATCGCAAGAACAATGTTTTGAAAACTTGCATGATGTTGTGAAGTGTGAAGAAGAGGAAGATAAGCGAGATGACGATGTTGAGTTTGTTGACGACGACGTATTTTATGACACGGTAAATGAAAACAACTACAAAAATAACAACGATGAGAGCTGCATAGCTCGTCGTCTACGCAGCAGAACAACTTCACAACATACAGCGGCTATTGTGATATGCGAGGAGCCGAAATCATATGCAGAGGCTATGCAGTCGGACGATTGCGGAAAATGGAAGCAAGCTATGGATGACGAATTCGACTCATTGATCGAAAATGGAACGTGGACACTGGTTGAAAGACCGCCAGGTCAGAAAATCATTGATAACAAATGGGTTTATAAGCTCAAACAAGATGCCGAAGGAAAAGTTGACCGCTATAAAGCGCGTTTGGTTGCGAGGGGTTTTACCCAAGTGCATGGCGTTGACTACGAGGAAACTTTTAGTCCAGTGGCGAGATTTACTTCGATTCGTTGCATTTGGCTATGGCAGCAGTTCGTAAAATGCATCTTATGCAATTTGACGTAAAGACGGCATTTTTATACGGCGATCTTAGCGAGAATGTTTTTATGCAGCAGCCGAAGGGGTATGACGACGGAAGTGGTCGTGTATGCAAACTGATGAAAAGCTTATACGGGCTTAAGCAAGCATCACGGTGCTGGAATAAGACGTTTACAGATTTTCTTCAACATTTTGGGCTCGAGATGTCAAAGCACGATTCATGTGTTTTTACGCGCACCACTAAAGATGGGTGTTTGATTTTGGCTATCTACATTGATGATGGTCTAGTTGCAGCAACAAATAGTGAGCTCATTACGGGGCTCATGAAACATCTACAGGAAGAGTTTAAAGTAAAATTCTTCGCAGCAAAGTTATTTTTAGGACTTGAAATTCAGCGTGACGCTGATGGTTCAATTTTCATTGGTCAAAAGGCTTATGCCAATAAGGTAATTGCTAGGTTTAATATGCAAAATTCTTCTATTGCAGTCACACCTGCTGACAGTTCCAACAATTTGAGTGATTTTGGCAAAAATGATGGTGATCCGATAAAGTTTCCCTACAGAGAGGCAGTTGGTAGTCTTATGTATCTGGCGGTGGCTACAAGGCCGGATATAGCCTTTGCCGTGTCAAATGTGAGTCGGTACCTTGAAAAGCCGGCGGCAGCGCACACTAAAGCAGTGAAGCGAATATTGCGGTACCTCAATGGCACGACGAGCATGGGTATCTTTTACAACAGCAACAGTGACCTTGAATTACGTGGTTACAGTGATGCAGACTACGCTGGTGATGTCCAGACACGAAAGTCAACATCAGGTTTTGTGTTCATGGTCGGCGATGGCATAGTGAGCTGGTGCTCAGAACGGCAGAAGTGTGTATCTCTATCGACTACAGAAGCCGAGTACATTGCTGCTTCTTGTGCAGTAAAAGAGCTGGTGTGGCTCAGGCGCTTTTGGCTTGGTCTTGGTGGTCCCGATATGACGGTATTTTGTGTTGACAACCAAAGCGCCATTCGACTTATAAAGAATCCCGAGTTTCACAAAAGAACGAAACATATTGATGTGCGCTACCACTACATTCGCGATAAGTATGAGGAGAATATTTTTGCACTACAATATGTTTCCTCAACTGATCAACTGGCGGACGGTCTAACAAAGGCGCTTCCAAAAGTTAAATTTTTTCATTTTAGAGACCAATTAGGTTTAAAACTCATGTATTAGCTGATTAGGTTTTGTAAATATGAAATGTAACTAAAAAGTGGGAGTGTTGAAATAATTTGTATATTTTAGTTACATGGTAACCCTATTTTATTTATATAGACCTTCTGTCACATTTCACTCATCCAGTCACTTCTAAAAACTTCCTTTTGCAAGCAGGCTTTGCGGATCTGATTACATTTGTTATTTCTAAATAAAAACTGAATTGCTTTGTACATATCAAAATAACGCGTTTTGTTTAAAAAGGTAGTTTAAAGAAATCGTGGACCAAGCTGCTTTAATCGCATGGACTAAAGAATTTTTATCTTCAAATTGTCTTCCATTCTCATAAACTTTCCTGGAGAGCCATCCCCAAACATTTTCTACAATGTTGAGATCTGGTGAATAAGGTGGCCAGTCTAAAAGTTCTATATTTTGTTCGCGGATCCAGCTTTTAATAATGTTTGCTGAATGAATTGGTGCATTGTCGTGTTGATAAATCCATGGAATTGGACCAAATAAATCACGAAACTGCGGAAAAGCACCTTCCAGAATCGGTTTGTAGGAAACTGACGTCATTTTAGCTGTTTCAAACACTAGATCGATAGTTCCATAATAGGAAACTGCACACCATACCATGACTCCTCCCTCTCTGCTGTGATGTCTGGACAAAAACTGCTCCTCCTTTCTAAGATCGTGGAAATAGTAAGTGAAACCGTCAGGACCATCAAAATTGAATTTTTTTTCATCCGAAAATACCACTTTTTTCCATTCCGTTGTCCAAGACATTTTTAACCGACAGAACTCTAAACGTTTCTGACGACGCGTTAAGTTAAGTGGCGTTTTTTTTTGCATTTTTTGTATTGCAGATGAACAGCACGTTTAATAATACGCCGTATAGTCGAAACACTGGCCATTACTTGTGTTTCCGTTTTAATTTTTGGCACAGATTTAGCGGAATTAGATGCCGCGCGGAGTATTCGACGCCTATCATTCGCGGTTGTGACTTCAAAAGTTCGTCCTTTAAAATTTTTTCCATAGTTATCAACATCGCGAAGATAATTGTTGACAACTGTCTTACTCCTGCCGATTTTGTTTGCTATAGCCCGACTTGAATATCCTTCTTCCTTGTAAACATCAATTTTTGCCTTTTCAACGTTGTTGAGGGTCTTTTGCTTACCCATTATAGAAGATAACTTTTTTTTAAATATCACTTTTTACTATGACACTCGTTTGATTAAAAAATTTGAGTACTAATATACAGATAACAATTAAACAATGGGTGGCCTTAATCAAGTGAATCAAAAATTATCACTTGTTCTCGTACTTGCTGAAGCAAAGTAGGTTTTACTTTACAACTACCATCGAGAGAAGAGGATTTTTTAGCAATAACTTTTCTTAGAACATAATTAAATGATTGGCAAAAAAAAAAAAAATTTTCGACGACCCTGAAAAGAAATTTGACACAAAAACAAAAGAAAAATATTTGGCCTTAATCAAGTGAGAGGGAGTGTATGTACATATCAATGAAATATACATTTGGAGTCATAAATTAATCTTTAAGGAGTCCCATTTCGGAGCCTTTACGCTCATAATGAGCTCATTTAAGAGCCCGAAATTAGTGTGTTTTGCTTCCTCCGAAGGTCGACTTACGAGTATATGACCTTAAATTCATACATCAAATGAGACTCCAATTGAGTCATATTGGACTTTTATAGGAGTCATAAACGGCTCATTTTGGACTCTTTTTAAAGCAATTTCTGGCCTCATATATGAATCGTTTCAGAGTTTTTTGAGGCTCTTAAATGTCTTACAGTCCTCATAAATAACTTCATTCGGACTCTTACTTTATGTTGTCCTTTGAGCCATATTGACCTTATATTTCAACTATTATTGAACTTCAAATACTATACACATTTATGTATACATACCTCAGTTCATCTTCTATCTATCTTCTATACTATAATAAAACTGTAGATTGTTTTTCTGTTTGAACCAGTGTTTAAAAAACTTAAGTCGAAGTAGCAAAAGTAATAAAATTTTCGCTTCTCACTGCTTCGACTTATTGTAACTGTTCAAAATTTACTTATTGCTTGTGCTTACGCTTATGAGACAAGACGACAGTAGCAGTCGAAGCTCAAGCAAAAACTGATTGCCGACAAAATGCGCAGAGCTGCTGGCAGTCGTTGCCGCAGTCGAAGTTCAAGCAAAAACTGGCTAGTTGCGTTTTTTTACTCATTTCCAGTAAAATCCAGTAAAAGTTTTTACGAATTTTCATGTTTTGGCGTTTTCGTACGCAAAAACTTGCAAAGTAGGGGAAATTGAGAGAGCGAAAAATGACAGTTGAAGTTGCAAGTTTTTACTGGATAAATTTTTACTTGTAAGAATTTGCCAGTACGAAAAACAGCTGATCGCACGTTGCTGGATGAAATTTAAACTAATAAGGAAACTGTTTGTGGGTTTTTATTGTTGAGTTTCACAAAATAAACCTGTTTAAATATAAAATATATTGTTTTATTAGGAATTTGCTGCGAGTAAACAACCAATTTATCAGCTGTTCATGAAACTTGCAAATTATTACTGGAAAAGCGTTCACGCACTTTTTTGCAAATTTTTTCTATGAGTGCGAATTCTTAGAAATAAAGTTGCTGGCAAGTTACTGGATAATTTGTAAAAAAAACACAACTATTGTCGACAAAATGCGCAGAGCTGCTGGCAGTCGTTGGTTTAACAGTCGCAGTCGAAGCTCAAGTAGAAACTGATTGCCGACAAAATGCGCAGTTCTTCCGGCAGTCGTTGGTTTGAAAATTTTCATTTTGATTTCGTTCTGATTTTGGTCAGCGGCGCAAGTCGATGTATAAGCAATATCTTTGCTTTTGCAAGTTGTCGGCAGTCGCAGTCGAAAAATGAGAAATTTTTAGCTTCTGCAAGCGGGCAGCAACGACAGTCAATTGATATTTTGTGTTTGCTTATGATTTCTTCAGAGCTCGCAAATTACTGTTGACACTTGCGAAGTGTTCGAAAAATACAGTTGAATTTTGGCAATTCTTTTTGTTGAAAGCGTTGCTCAGTTTCTCCATAAAAAAAAGGCGAACAAGAAATTGCCAAAAATCAGCCTAGCTACTCCAAACTTGCATTTTATTGTACTAAAATTTATCATTCCACAAAATTCCATACCCTAAACAAGATTTAAAATTTTTATGAACATTTCGCTAATTTTTGCTTAAATTTCTTTATTCCATGTACGCATACATATATACATATGTTCATATACACATATTTAAATTTAACTATTTTCACAAACTAAACTCTTTTTAATACATATATGCGTCATATTTAGAACAAGTGGTTAATTTTGCCTTAATGTATCTTCATACCTACATATGTACATATGTTTGTGAAAATCAGGCAAAACTGCATTGCACACTGCGTTATTTCGATAACAAAGTATGCGTTGAAAAGAATCTCGGTTAAATTCTACATACATACATATGTACACAGATATATTTATTTATGTGTGTGCACACAGGTCACTTGGTAATACCATAACACATGTCCATACATACATGTATATGTATTATTTTCTGGATTTTTAATGATGTGGTTAGGATCTATTGTTTTATGTTTAAAAGGAGTTTTTTTTAGTTTAGGAGAAACGTTCATGATGCATATAAATATCCGTCTAGGAAACCTTGAGACTCCTTAGCAAGTGTTTATCTATGCATAATTTCTGCATTGTTAACGATGTGGTCAGTTTGGCAAAAAACGTCAATTAATGCATAGAAATATCTGCATAGGCAACCTTAAAAACCCTGAGTATCTTTACTACAATCCTAACTACGCAATGAACAAAAGAACAAAAAATTCGTTTGGTTTGTGCTCAGCTGCAATTGAAACCCATCGTGTATTGTTAGCAGCGTTGCCAGGTTGACGTTTTTAACGTCATTTGGACGTTTTTTGTATCCTGTTGTCGTTTTGAGGATTTTTGTGTAAAAACTGACGTTTTTTACCATCCCAGTAATTTTTCTCTGTTACTAAATCTAGTAAGTAGAACTGATTTTGAATTATTTTCATAATAAATCTTTACAAGCTTTGTTTTTTGCAGCAGCTGCTTCAAAATATATTTATTCTTTGGATACAGATGACTTAAAGATTCATGGACTAAGGATTCCGCGTTGAAAGGCTGGTTGCGTAAACACCCGAGCTTACGAGGCTTATTGCAATGTTTGCAATTGCATATTAAAAACCAAATCAGGAACAGCTGATCTATTGCAACACGCACGATCGCAAAAGCACCAGAAAAGCTGTAGCAGCATAAAAAGTCAGAAAAAAGTAGGCGACGCTTTTAAGACTTCAGTGAAAATGTATTGACCACAAAAATAGCTGAAATTGCTATGTTCCCTCTTATCAGAACGCTAGCATTTTCGACAACCGACCACCTAACCAAATGTCCTCAAGGAAAAAAAATTATTACAAATCAACCCGATTCTTTAGCACCTTAAAACTTGCACATTATTGCCCTGAAATTTAATGGGCTATCAAACTGAATACTCAACAAGTAAGAAAGTCTAAGTTCGGGCGGAGCCGAACTTTAAATACCCGGCGCAAGTATTAAATATATGTTTTCCACCTTTCCGAAAGCTACCGCTACATGATAAGCGGGTGTATAAATATTAAGTAAACTAGCATCCTTAAATTTCGAAATATTGAAATTTCAAGCATTTCTGAAATTTACCGGTATATGAAAAGCGGCCGTAATTTTAGTCCGATTTCAATAATTTTCAACGGTTTGCTTTTATGTGGCAAACACAATAATCATACTGAGTTTGGTACAAATTGCTAGAACTGTTACCGATATACATAAATGTGATCATAAGTGGGCGGTGCCACGCCCATTTTCCAAAATTTTATCATAAGCGTATTTCCTGATAAAGAATTGTTGCAACTGTCAATTTTGAATAAATTAGCTTTAATATTTACTAATTTATCGAGGATTTCGTATTTCTCGAAATTACCGTTATATGGGATGTGGGCGTGGTTATTGTCCGATTTTAAAAATTTTCGGCCATTTGGTATGCTGTACCAGGGCCAACAACTGTGCCAAGTTTGGAAGAAATTGGTGCAGCGGTTACCAAGATATACACATGTAACCATAAGTAGGCGTGGCTACGCCCATTTGCCAAAATTTTTTAATATTCTTATTTTTCGTCTAAAACTCATTGTAAATATAAATTTTGAGTGAATTATCTTCAGTAGTTACTAAAATATCGCAGTTTTCGTATTTCTGAAAATTACCGTTATATGGGAGGTAGGCGTGGTTATTGTCCTATTTTGCCCATTTTCAATACCATCCGTCCTACGCCCGAAAGAAGTGCACGTACCAAGTTTCGTTAAGAGATCTCAATTTTTACTCGAGTTATCGTGTGCAAAGACGGACAGTCGGACGGACGGACGGACAGACAGTCACCGCTTAATCGATTTCTTTTTTCATTCTGATCATTTATGTATACATTTGTCTATATCTATCTCGATTCGTTTTGCCTGTTACAAACAACCGTTATGTGAACAAAGTTATAATACCCTTGTGCACAAGTGCGCTCGGGTATAAAAAAAATCTAGAAAATCTGAATATAAAGGTGAATATCCAGCTGAAACTTTGCAGATTTTTTATAATTTTTGCACAAAGTTTGAAATGTGGATTTATATTTGGTTTGTTATATAATGAGCTAGGCTTTTATGGAAAAATAATAAACATTAAATAAACAGCGCAATCGATTAAAATGTTGATGACGTAATCAGCTGATCACAAGTGTATCTATAAAATGATTTTTATATTAACGATATCAAACCAGTTTACAATGAATTTTAAATGTGCTCTGTCGAAATGACATTTTAATATACCTTGCGTAGATATATGCCTTTGTATACAATAAAAGGTTAATAAGAACAATTCTGGGTGCATACAATTGAAAAAGACGTTTTTGGGTAGGAAATGACGTTTTTTCAGACCAAGAGGGACGTGCGCGCTAACAGTACAAAAGGAACAACTTTTCGTATCTGTTTTGGAAGTGGGTATCTCTACCAGTTCATAGTAGGTTGAAAACTTAAAAAAGCAAAAGTTTGAAATTTGTTAAGTAGTGTTGTTTTTTATTAATATATTAGTTATTATTTATTTCATATTGAAAAATTTAAATCAAAGATAAAAGAAAAATACAGTCTTCATTGAATTCATTGCTAATTATAACATAAAAAATAAGAAAATTACGACCAGATATTATCCATCTTATTCAGCTGTGTCAAGAAAGCTTGGGTTCAGTTTTACCAACAAAATATTTTCGAGTGTCTCCTCACTAAGCTGATTACGGTAATCAGTAAGAACCAGCCTTAGTGTTGAAAATGCTTGCTCAATTGTGACCTGTTAAAAACGAAATTTGTAAAGCCTTAGTGAATATGTACTCGTACATAGATATGTA
>NW_023458634.1:130702-136659 GCF_013731165.1 Rhagoletis pomonella | reverse complement strand
ATTATTGAATATTAAGAAAATTATACCTATTTACATAGATATGTATGTACCTGCCTAGTTGATAAAAGTGGTCAAAATAGCACGCATCTATTCTTCTGTACATGAGAACATATCTATACATACACAAATAAATACATACATTTGTGGATATATGTATAAATACACATATCTGCATGTGTATATACAATCCTTTACTCGAAATTCTTAGTTAATGCAATTTTTGTCCCATAAATTTTTGCTGACCAAACAACCCGTTTGCCTGTCTAATCTGCTTGCCTCATTTGCCTCGCTCATTTACTCGCCTGGCTCGTCTGCTACAACAAATGAGTGCCTCGCTCGCGTCGACGCCCTCGCGAGGGCAGAGCTAATGAAGTCCTCGTTTGCTTGCCGCTGGCTTCTCGGCGCGTGCGCTCGTAGGTCGGTGTTACCGTTGAAACACAATACCGACGAACGGCGAATTTTCGCACAGTAGTGCGAGGACGGCGGCAACTTTCGCCCAAAAATTTCGCTCAGTAAAACATAACTACGGCGAAAACGAACTCAGCTGCTTATGACAAGGTACAATTAAAATATTTACAGACAATAAGTTTATTAATTTTTAACACAAACTAATACAGTATTTTTCAATTTCTATTTTACCAATTCAAACTTATAAATATGTATCTACACATACAAATTTAAGACAAGAAAAAAATTATTTGCCCTTAAACTAGCAATATTATTCGTAGTTTTCAAAAATTAATTTCTGCCAGCCAAAAGTATCAAAATGGAGGATTTGTGAACAAAAAAGTATCAAATCTTAAAATTTAGAGAAAAAAGTATCAAAAATGCTACAATTGTATCAAAACGGCAACGCTGTTACCAAGTGACCTGTGTGCACAAACATAAATACATATATCTGTGTACATATGTATGTATGTAGAATGTAAGCTAAGGTTTTTTAACCGAGATTCTTTTAAACGCATACTTTGTCATCGAAATAACGCAGTGTGCAATGAAGTTTTGCCTGATTTTCACAAACATATGTACATATGTATGATGTCTTATGATGACGACCACTGCAAATGTTTAAAGGACTACGATTTGAGGGCATGCACCTGGAATGTCCGGACCCTTAATGGGGAAGGTGCCTCTGCCCGGCTGGTTGATGTCCTCGTAAGGACAAAAGCTGAAATCACCGCCATCCAAGAAATGCGTTGGACGGGGCAAGGCAAACAAGTCTGGGGCCTTGCGACGTCTACTACAGCTGCCATGTAAAGGAGCGCAAATTCGGAGTTGGATTTGTGGTGGGAGAGAGACTCCGTCGCCGAGTACTGTCCTTCACCCCGGTGGACGAGCGTCTAGCCACAATCCGCATTAAAGCGAGATTCTTCAACTTCTCGCTCATCTGCGCCCATGCCCCGACGGAAGAGAAGGATGAGGCATCCAAGGATCTCTTCTATGAGCGCTTGGAGCGCACGTACGAGCCTGCCCCCGTCATGATATCAAAATCGTGCTTGGCGACTTCAATGCCAGGGTGGGCAAAGAAGGGATCTTTGGAACCACCGTCGGAAAATTCAGCCTCCACGACGAAACGTCCGACAACGGATTGGGGCTGATCGACTTCGCCGGGGCCCGAAACATGGTAGTATGCAGTACTAGGTTCAAGCATAAAAAGATCCATCAAGCTACCTGGCTGCCTCCGGATCGAAAAACGAGAAACCAAATCGATCATGTTGTGATAGACGGAAGGCGCGCTTCCAGTGTTTTAGACGTACGCACACTCCGAGGCCCAAACATCGACTCGGACCACTATCTTGTTGCAGCCAAGATACGCACCCGCCTCTGTGCAGAAAAAAATGTGCGCCCAAATATGCAAGGAAAGCTTAACGTCGAAAAGCTGCAATCACAACAGACAGCCAGCGCTTTCGCTACTCGACTCTCACACCTGCTCTCAGAGAGCACTCTTCAACAAACCGACATATGCGAGCAGTGGAACCACATTTCCCGCTCATTAAGTACGGCCGCCGAAGAAGTAGTCGGATATCAGCGAGCCCGAAAGAACAACTGGTACGATGAGGAGTGTCAGGAAGCTGCAGAGAAAAAAGATGCCGCCTACAGGGCCACGCTGCGATCGGGCGCAACGCGCGCTATGTGGGACCGCTATAGGGATCTGAAGAGGGAAGCGAGACGTATTTGCCGCAACAAGAAGAGAGAGGCAGAAATACGTGAGTGCGAAGAGCTTGAAATGCTGGCCGACAGGAGGAATGCCCGAACATTTTACCAGAGAGTTAGGCGACTTACGGAAGGTTTAAAGACCGGGGCGCACTCCTGTAAGAACAATAATGGCGACCTAGTAACTGATGTCCAGAGCGTACTTAAATTATGGAGGGAACACTTTTCCGCCCTACTAAATGGTAGCAGCACGGAAAGTTGTGGAGAAGAAGAACCCGAGCCCGCAGTCGATGATGACGGAGTCGACGTTCCACCGCCTGACTATGACGAGGTACGTATAGCAATAACGCGGCTGAAAAACAACAAAGCCGCTGGAGCTGACAGCCTGCCAGTTGAGCTATTCAAGTACGGCGGCGAGGAGTTGATAAGGTGCATGCATCAAATCTTGTGCAGAATATGGTCATATGAACGCATGCCCGACGACTGGAATTTAAGTGTGCTCTGCCCAATCCACAAGAAAGGTGACCCCGCCATTTGCGCCAACTACCGCGGGATCAGCCTTCTAAGCATAGGTTACAAGGTCTTATCGAGCGTATTGTGTGAAAGACTGAAGCCCACCGTCAATGAACTGATTGGGCCTTATCAGTGTGGCTTTAGACCTGGCAAATCCACCATAGACCAGGTATTCACAATACGCCAAACCTTGGGACAGACCCGCGAGAAAAGGATCGACACTCACACCCTATTTGTCGACTTTAAAGCCGCTTTTGACAGCACTAAAAGGAGTTGCCTATACGCCGCTATGTCTGAATTTGGCATCCCCTCAAAACTCATACGGCTGTGTAAAATGACGTTGAGCAATACCACCAGCTCCGTCAGAATTGGAAAAGACCTCTCCGAGCCGTTCGCCACAAAACGGGGTTTCAGACAGGGCGACTCCCTTTCATGTGACTTCTTTAATCTGATGTTGGAGAAGATAATAAGAGCTGCAGAACTGAACCGCTCAGGAACAATTTACTACAAGAGCGTGCAATTGCTGGCTTATGCCGATGACATCGACATCATCGGTAACAAAAACCGCGAGGTCTGTTCTGCCTTTTCCAAGTTGGATAGGGAAGCAAAGCGAATGGGTCTGGTGGTAAACGAGGACAAGACGAAGTATCTCCTGTCATCAACCAAACAGTCATTCGCGGCTTGGCACCCACGTCACTGTTGACAGTTACAATTTCGAGAAAGTAGAGGATTTCATTTACTTGGGAACCAGCATTAACACCGATAATAATGTCAGCACTGAAATCCAACGTGAATCACTCTTGCCAACAAGTACTACTTTAGATTGAGTAGGCAATTCAGGAGTAAAGTCCTCTCGACGTACGAAAACCACGCTCTATAAGTCACTCATCATGCCCGTGCTGGTATATGGCGCAGAAGCATGGACAATGACAACATCCGATGAGGCGGCTCTTGGGGTGTTTGAGAGAAAGATTTTGCGGAAGATTTACGGTCCTTTACGCGTTGGCGACGGCGAGTACCGCAGACGATGGAACGATGAACTGTATGAGCTTTACAACGATATGGACATAGTGCAGCGAATTAAAATACAGCGGCTCCGCTGGCTTGGTCATGTCGTTCGAATGGACACCGACGCTCCAGCTCTGAAAGTATTCAACTCGGAACCCGCTGGTGGTAGCAGAGGAAGAGGGAGGCCCCCACTGCGATGGAAAGATCAGGTGGAGAAGGACTTGGCTTCACTTGGCGTTTCCAATTGGCGTCAGTTGGCACAGAGGAGAAACGACTGGCGTGCTTTGCTGAACTCGGCCAAAATCGATTAGGCGGTTACAGCTCCAAAAAATAAGAAGAAGAAGATATATATTAAAAAGAGTTTAGTTTGTGAAAATAGTTAAATTTAAATATGTGTATATGAACATATGTATATATGTATGCGTACATGGAATAAAGAAATTTGAGCAAAAATTAGCGAAATGTTCATACAAATTTTAAATCTCTTTTAGGGTATGGAATTTTGTGGCATAATAAATTTTAGAACAATAAAAAGCGAGTTGGAAGTAGCTAGGTTGATTTTTGGCAATTTCTTGTTCGACAATTTTTTTGAATGGGGAAACAGAGCAACGCTTTCAACAAAAAGAATTGCCAAAATTCAACTGTATTTTTCGAACACTTCGCAAGTGTCAACAGTAATTTGCGAGCTCTGAAGAAATCATAAGCAAACACAAAATACCAATTGACTGTCGTTGCTGCCCACTTGCAGAAGCTAGAAATTTCTCATTTTTCGACTGCGACTGCCGACAACTTGCAAAAGCAAAGATATTGCTTTTACATCGACTTGCGCCGCTGACCAAAATCAGAATGAAATCAAAATGAACAAGTAAGAAAGTCTAAGTTCACCTTTCCGAAAGCTACCGCTACATGGTAAGCCGGGGTGTATCAATTTTGAGTAAATTAGCGTCCTTAAAATTCGAAATATTAAAGTTTCAAGCATTTCTGAAATTTACCGTTATATGAAAAGCGGCCGTAATTTTACTCCGATTTCAATAGTTTTCAACGTTTTGCTTTTATGTGGCAATCACAATAATAATACCGAGTTTGGTACAAATTGGTAGAACGGCTACCGAGATACATATATGTGATTATAAGTGGGCGGCGCCACGCCCATTTTCCAAAAAATTATCATAAGCGTATTTCTTGGTAAAGAATTACTCCAAACGTCAATTTTGAATAAATTAGCTTTAATATTCACTGATTTATCGAAGATTTCGTATTTCTCTAAATTACCGTTATATGGGATGTGGGCGTGGTTATTGTCCGATTTTAAAAATTTTCGGCCATTTGGAAGAAATTGGTGCAGCGGTTAACAAGATATACACATGTAACCATAAGTGGGCGTGGCTACGCCCATTTTCAAAAAATTTATAATATTCTTATTTTTCGTCTAAAAGTTATTGTAAATATCAATTTTGAGTGAATAATCTACATTAGTTACTAAAATATCGCAGTTTTCGTATTTCTGAAAAATACCGTTATATGGGAGGTAGGCGTGGTTATTGTCCGATTTTACCCATTTTCAATACCATCCGTCCTACGCCCGAAAAAAGTGCACGTACCAAGCTTCGTTAAGATATCTCAATTTTTACTCGAGTTATCGTGGGCACAGACGGACGGACAGACGGACGGACAGACAGTCACCGCTTAATCGATTTCTCTTATTATCGATTTCTCTTATTATTCTGATCATTTATGTATACATTTGTCTATATCTATCTCGATTCGTTTTGCCTGTTACAAACAACCGTTATGTGAAGAAAGTTATAATACCCTTGTGCACAAGTGCGCTAGGGTATAAAAATTTCAAACCAACGACTGCCGGAAGAACTGCGCATTTTGTCGGCAATCAGTTTCTGCTTGGGGCTCGACTGCGACTGTTAAACCAACGACTGCCTGCAGCTCTGCGCATTTTGTCGGCAATCAGTTTTTGCTTGAACTTCGACTGCGACTGATAAACCAACGACTGCCAGCAGCTCTGCGCATTTTGTCTGCAATCAGTTTTTGCTTGAGCTTCGACTGCGACTGTTAAACCAACGACTGCCAGCAGCTCTGAGCATTTTGTCGGCAATCAGTTTCTGCTTGTGCTTGGACTGCGACTGTCGTCTTGTTCCGAAGCATAAGCATAAGCAAAACTTAATGAAATAAAACACATTACAGTTTTCTAAACACTGGTTTGAACTCACTAATCTCCGGAACTACTGAATGGATTTTCATGGGGCTTTAACTGGTATATAAAGAGT
>NW_023458634.1:127871-130692 GCF_013731165.1 Rhagoletis pomonella | reverse complement strand
CCAGACTAATCTGAATGGGGCGTGTCATGATGTTCGGGTATTTAAAAGTGTTAAATTACTTACATACGTATGCAGCTAACGAAAAAGAGCGAAAACTTTAATTAGTATGGCTTCAATCAGCAAAGGAATAAAACCTCTTAGTTTAAGAAATGTTCATATATTTCACTTGTACTTACAACAGAAAAGTGTATTGGGTGCAGAGGCGCAAAATCCAGCACAGCAAAACAACGAAACAACGATCAGCGAATCCACCTATACAGCGAAAACATCAATTAGACGGCTTCAATCAACTAAGGCATAAAACCTATTAATTTAAGAAATATTCATATATTTCACTTGTACTTACAACGGAAAAGTGTATTGGGTATACAGGCGCAAAATCCAACACAGCAAAACAACGATCAGCGAACCCACGTAAACAGCGAAAACTTTAATTAGTACGGCTTCAATCAGCTAAGGAATAAAACCCATTAGTTTAAGAAATATTCATACATATATTCCACTTGTACTTACAACGCAAAAGTGTATTCGGTGCAGAAGCACAAAATCCAACTTGAAATCAGCACGGAATAACAGCTCGGAAAACACAAATTGTCTGTGAAAATCACATACACACAAAACACCAGAAAACCTGTGGAATAATTTTATTTATAGATTCTACATATATCACATATGCATAAAGTACTTACGATTTGAGTAATTGGTTTTCCGAAAATTGCAATAAATGGTGAAAATTCTTAATTTTCACAAATTAGCTATCGATTCGCACAAATTTTAATATTGATTGTCAACGAATAACAATAGAGACAGAGACGAAAAAGTCGATTAGTGATGCCAATCATTGTCGATCTATGGTTTTGCTTGTGTGAGTACCATTTTTAGTACTTTTTCATAAAAATCGCTGTAATATAAAAAGGAGTTGGTCAAAGCGGCAAATTGAATTTGCTAAGGGCGTTCAATCATAACGAAAAATGACACTGAAGATGGCACAACGCCGAAACCGGTTTGTCTCCAAACCAAAGTTGACAAGGGATGACGGAAAATCGTTCCACATTACATCGTATAACACCTTCTTTATTGCATCATGGGCCATGATACAATAATTTTTAGATGATAGTTTCTCTTCTTCTTCTTATCCGCCATGTTAGCTATCTAACAGAAAACGTGTTTCGTATTTTTCGATGTACCAAATTTTTCAAAAACCAAAAATCGAGCTTTTAACGTTGGAAAAATAAAACAAAGGAAAGCCAAACATATACATAAGGGCGATTCCACCGTCACGAGTTGGATATTTGTACAGAAAAAAAAATGCTTTCTTGTTTAAATTTAAGTATAAAGTACTCAACAATTCTACATTTAGATAAAGACTATTATATGAGTTATTACAAAATACGAAAAAAATTCCAGCTTACTTTTATATGAAAAAATCTGATTTATTTCTTCTGTCACGGGTGGGACAAAAAAAAGAACCTGCTTTTTGGAGCAGATATATTTTACGGACTTTTCTGTGTGAACTTGATGTCTTATAATAAAACAAAAAACCAGGAACACAAACAAAGCAAAACCTACAAAAAAATGATGGCTTTATTATACAAAAAATCTGAAATTCCTCTGTCACGGCTAGGACAACGTTTGTCATCGGTAGGAGATGTACGAATTTTAAATGAAAAGGAGCTTTTAGTGTGGTCCTTATATAAAGATTAGTTATTAAAAAATATAAGAAGCCAAGTAGGGGTTAAATTCACTCAGGTTTTATCTTAGGATATGTGCCTTTTATATAAAAGAAAATGCGTCGCACCGTCAGCCAGAAAAATTATTAAAAATCGACGCGATTTCCTAGCGTCTTGAAATTTTCACTTTAACCTACTTAAATTTAATGGGCTATAAAACTGCATACCTAGAATTCGGAACAAAAAGTTTAAAATATTTGGGTGTAATTGTCAAGGTTTGTTGAATTTTTATAATTTTTGTATGAAGTTTTAAATGCGGATTTATGTGGTTCTGGTTATTTAATGTGCTAGACTTTTATAAAAAAAAAAAACTATAAACATTAGATTAACAAAATAAAAAACCATAACTGGTCAAAATGTAACTTAACTTGACCAGCTGACCACAAGGGTATATAGATAATGGACGAGTCCGCGCATCCCTCCTCCCCTGCGTCCACCTCAACAAACAAATAAAGCTTATCTTCCCTGTAAACCTACCTCTGATAACTGCCCCACACAAAGCTGTCACGGGTGGGACATGCTTCTATGATGCTTATCTAACTACGTGGAATCGACAATGCAATTCTGGTAAATATTTGCAATGAATTTCTAACATTATGTAACAAACACGAAACACAACCTCAACTTCTGTAATTAAATATAACAACTTTTAGCTTTTTTTGTCACGGGTGGGACAAGACCAATACTGCTTAATAATAACTCATAATAGTATAGATAAAGCAGTCACACAATTTAATATACAGGGTGTCCCAGAAGTAACGTGCCAAACTTTAGGGCAAGGTAGGTGGGGGGGTGAGCTCACTGATAAACAAAAAATTTTCAGGTAAAAGTGTCACCGTTTTTGAAATATTTACATTTTTTCGAATTTAAAAAAAATCGTGCCTTTTCATGTGTTTTCTTTAACTGCAACTACAAACCGGGCAATACTTAGTAAATTTTTTATGTAAAATACTTCCAGATAGTTGCCTCTCCATACTCAAATGCAATGTAGTTAAAATAAATTAAGGAACCATCATAAAATTAGGACTATTTCTGGATTTTTAACTTTTTGATATTTTCTTCCCCAACTTTGACTATCTCGGGTGAAAAAA
>NW_023458634.1:126755-127771 GCF_013731165.1 Rhagoletis pomonella | reverse complement strand
TGCCACAATTTAAAAGTATGGGAGGAACCTTAATTAGACCCGAACAATAAATAAGAATATTAACAAAATATAAGAACGTTACAAAACCACTTTTAGTTTACATATTGCCAGACGAATGGCTACCATTTCCGTTACTACTTGGTAGAGACTTTTTGAATAAACACAACATATCTTTGTACATGAATAAAAACCATAAAATAAATGAAGTGAATTTTGAGTTTATAGAAAATAATTTGGTTTTAAATAATGGGGGTGAGAAAATTAAGGAAAAGCAGGAAATAAAACTTAGCGGTAAGCAAAACAGTGAGGAGTATAGCAATTTTGCACCTTCGGCAACCCAGCTAGCATTTAGTGAAATTTGTAACATAAGCATTGATGATAAAGCATGCGTTGATACTGACCCTAAGTTACCTTCAGTTTGGGCGAATAAATTTAGAGAAATGATTGAAAAAACTTATGTAGAGAAACAGATAGAAGAACTCCCGGATAGTAATTATGAAGCGAAAATTGTGTTAACATCAAATAAATCAATCTTCTGCAAAGAAAAACGCCTTTCTTTCGGGGAAAAAACTTAAGTTAATAGTATCATTGAAGACTTCCTAAAAAAGGGCATAATCAGACGCAGTGACTCGCCTTATCCGTCACCAATTGTACTTACAAAAAAGAAGTCGGAAAAAACTCGAATGTGCGTGGACTATAGGAATTTAAACAAATTGATTGCAAGGGACAACTATCCACTCCCATTGATTGAATATTGTCTGGAATATTTAGGGGGCAATAAAATTTTTACCGTCATAGATCTTGAATCCGGATTCTACCATGTGAAAATGGCTAGCGAATCTATCAAATATACATCTTTCGTTATTCCCAACGGCCAATACGAATTCCTAAGAATGCCGTTCGGGTTAAAAAATGGGCCTGCTATATTTCAAAGATTCATAGCTACAATTTTGAGAAAATTTATCGATAGAAACGAAATAATTGTATATATATTTTTTTTTTTTTTTTTTTTTTTT
>NW_023458634.1:125676-126655 GCF_013731165.1 Rhagoletis pomonella | reverse complement strand
TTTTTTTTTTTTTTTTTTTTTTTAATTTGTTTTTATTTATTGAATCTGCCCTGCCTAAGAGCCTAACAATAAGTTTTCGAATCTTAATCTATTCACTTAATTTACATCCCCTAGTTGGGATGAGTATTTTCTTAACTGGCCCTAAGAAAAAATTACGACTGGGCTGGTAAGTCATTCCTACGTAGTCTTGAGGTCCTGTTGACACGCAATAAAGATCTTGCTAAATGATTTGGGTGCGCTAAAAGCTTCGATACATATTTCGTCTTCCGTTGTTCTATTTCGGTTCGTACTTCTGGTATTCTCAAGTCGCGGTGAATGTTCTCATTTCGCATATACCAAGGTGCTCCGGTGATTGTTCGAAGGATTTTAGATTGCGCACGACGAAGGATTTCGATGTTGCTGCTGCTCGCGTTTCCCCATAACTCACATCCATAGGTCCATATCGGTTTTAAAACTGTATTGTAAATAAGCACTTTATACTCCAGACTCAGGGGTGAGCGAGAGTTAATAAGCCAGTGGAGAGAATTAGCCTTCAGCTTGAGATGAGTCCTTTTAGCCACTATGTGGTTTCGCCAAGTAAGTCGCCTGTATATATGGATGACATAATCGTTGCAAACAAAACATTAGACGAACACTATAGCTTGGTTAAAAAGGTTTTAAACCATTTAACCGAATATGGGGACTTCGAATAAAACTTAAAAAATGTAAATTTGCTTACAGTGAGGTAGAATATCTAGGATATAAAGTATCAGAGTTCGGAATACGACCTTCAGATAATCATATTAGTGCTATTACGAATTTTCCAGCGCCCAGAAATCAACGTGAATTGCAGTCATTCATAGGATTATGCTCATATTTCCGAAAGTCCGTTCAATCTTTTTCGATGTAGCACGTCCTTTGTACGAACTTCTGAAGAAGGAGTCTAAACTTACATTCAGTGAAAAGTGTGTTTCGGCTTTTGTGAACCTTAAGAAAAAAT
>NW_023458634.1:124559-125576 GCF_013731165.1 Rhagoletis pomonella | reverse complement strand
TTTTGTTTGCAACGATTATGTCATCCATATATACAATTATTTCGTTTCTATCGATAAATTTTCTCAAAATTGTAGCTATGAATCTTTGAAATATAGTAGGCCCATTTTTTAACCCAAACGGCATTCTTAAGAATTCGTATTGGCCATTGGGAATAACGAGAGATGTATATTTGATAGATTCGCTAGCCATTTTCACGTGGTAGAAGCCGGATTCAAGATCTATGACGGTAGAAATTTTATTGCCCCCTAAATATTCCAAACAATCTTCAATCAATGGGAGTGGATAGTTGTCCCTTGCAATCAATTTGTTTATATTCCTATAGTCCACGCACATTCGAGTTTCGCCCGACTTCTTTTTTGTAAGTACAATTGGTGACGCATAAGGCGAGTCACTGTGTCTGATTATGCCCTTTTTTAGTAAGTCTTCAATGATACTATTAACTTCAGTTTTTTCCCCGAACGAAAGGCGTCTTGCTTTGCAGAAGATCGGTTTTTTTGATGTTAACACAATTTTCGCTTCATAATTACTATCCGGAAGTTCTTCTATCTGTTTCTCTACATACGTTTTTTCAATCATTTCTCTAAATTTATTCGCCCAAACTGAAGGTAACTTAGGGTCAGTATCAACGCATGCTTTATCATCAATGCTAATGTTACAAATTTCACTAAATGCTAGCTGGGTTGCCGAAGCTGCAAAATTGATATACTCCTCACTGTTTTGCTTACCGCTAAGTTTTATTTCCTGCTTTTCCTTAATTTTCTCACCCCCATTATATAAAACCAAATTATTTTCTATAAACTCAAAATTCACTTCATTTATTTTATGTTTTTTTTTCATGTCCAAAGATATGTTGTGTTTATTCAAAAAGTCTCTACCAAGTAGTAACGGAAATGGTAGCCATTCGTCTGGCAATATATAAACTAAAAGTGGTTTTGTAACGTTCTTATATTTTGTTAATATTCTTATTTGTTGTTCGGGTCTAATTAAGGTTCCTCCCATACTTTTAAATTGTGGCA
>NW_023458634.1:122457-124459 GCF_013731165.1 Rhagoletis pomonella | reverse complement strand
TTGTTCGGGTCTAATTAAGGTTCCTCCCATACTTTTAAATTGTGGCATTGAT
Source organism: Rhagoletis pomonella (assembly GCF_013731165.1). Lineage (NCBI taxonomy): Eukaryota > Metazoa > Arthropoda > Insecta > Diptera > Tephritidae > Rhagoletis > Rhagoletis pomonella. Next base: position 124,407 of record NW_023458634.1, on the reverse strand, counting down.
TTGTGTTCACGTATTCTTCTTTGATTCACATTTTCTACCAACGATCGCCGCACGAAACTATTGGGGCTACCCGTATCAAATGGGGAAACGAAATTTTTAAAGTTTATGTGTTTTGGAAAACGGATGTCCAAAGCGACACTTACCATTTCTTTAAAATAAACCTCCTCGAAATCGTTGTCTACCCCATCTATTACTGCTACTGGTTTCGCAGGGCATTTTTTATATATGTGGTCCTGTTTGCCGCATCTGAAGCAGGAGGCCTGGATGCGTTTCTTCTCCTTACAGTCCTTTGCGAAGTGCCCGTAGCGAGAGCAATTGAAGCATCTCATAGCACACACACCACCACGTGGTGTGTTTGATGTATTGCCAGCCGTCGGCTTCCGTACCATTTTTTCGTACTTCGGAAGCAGTGCCTTAAGTGCCTCAATAGTCGTTGCTCCGCTAAATAGTAATGCTTTGCCGGAGTTGTCGCGTAAGCCCTCTACTATGAATTCGACGAGTTCCGGTTCGTCAATCGGTGCCGTTCGTGCCAACTCTTGCATTGATAAGACGTAGTGCGTCAGGCTCTCCGTCTTTTCCCATACGCGCGACTCCAGTTTTTTAAAAATTTCCTTTACGCTAGCTGGCCGTTTAAACTCCTTGATGAGGAAATGTTTTATATCGCACCAGGAGTGAACGTCGACCATCTTGTCATAGAGTCGTGCGCTGCCAGTTAGCATGCAACGTGCTAGCAAGGGCTTTGATTTTTCGTCGCAGCCGTAACACTTCGTGACGTACTCGAACTCCTGTATCCACTTTTGGATATCCACGCCATCGTCCCCGCTAAATTTTGGGATGGAGTTTTCGATGTCACTAAAATTTACGGGGAATTTTGGTGTCGAGAATTTACGTCCTCCAATTTCTTGATTTCATTTTTCAGTTGCAGGATACGTAGCTTTTTCTCGAGCTGTACTTCGAGCTCCGTTAGCTCGTTGGTATATGTGGTAGCCGCTACTCTGCCGGCCATATTTGCTGCTGCGCCACCGTTATCAAACGCTGCTGGCTTTTGGCTGCTTACAGGTTGGCGCAGGTTGTACAGTTGCCTGCTGAGACTGTGGTTTCGTTTGCTGGAGTGGCACTAACGTCTGCTGAAGTGGCACTGAAGTTTGCTGAAGCGGCTGACGTTGCTATGGGGGTCTCTGAAGTGGCACTGAAGTTTGCTGGAGTGGCTGAAGATACTATGGGGTTTGCTGAAGTGGCACTGAAGTTTGCTGCGGCGGCTGAAGTTGCTATGGGGGTCTCTGAAGTGGCACTAAAGTTTGCTGGAGTGGCTGAAGATCCTATGGGGTTTGCTGAAGTGGCACTGAAGTTTTCTGAAGTGCCTGAAGTTGCTACGGAGTTTGCCGGCGGGGCGCTGCTATTATCTGTAGTGGCGCTACTGCGCTTCATCGGTGCGTTGGTAGATCCCGAGTCTTGCGGAATTATATCGCCGATCGCCGTCACTGATTTTGCCGCCGAAGCTGGGGCGACAGTCACCGTTGCTGGCAAAATAGCGGTTTCCTCCGGCGAGTTACCGTTTTCCCTTTGCGGTACTGCGGTACTCCTACGGCCGATGATAAAAGGATTTTCAACTGTCTCACCGTCGCGGTCTCCGGAAAAACAATTCCGAGGTCACGCAAAGCATTTGCAATCTGCTGCTTTTCCGACATTGCTGAGGTACTTTTAATTTTAAAATTTTGCGCGAAATGTGCTCTTTTACCACACCTGACGATGTAGAACTTTATTCAGTACGATGCTTTTTATTTGGCTGACGAACGAATAATAATCTCTTTAATAGCCTGTGTTACCAGACCATCAGTTATTTACATATCGTATATAATGGGCAGTGTTGCCAGATGAGATCCACTATTGATAATGTATTCTACTACCGTTTACATATTGTTAATCTGCTACAAAATCAATATTTTTCGA
>NW_023458634.1:106204-122357 GCF_013731165.1 Rhagoletis pomonella | reverse complement strand
TTTTTTTATTATATTGACATTTTTGGTAGCAACTTTTTAAATATTTCAAATCTATACTAATTATATAAAGAGAAGTCCCTTTTTTTTTGTAACAGGTAATCTCGCGAACGGCTGGTCCGATTTTCATGAAATTTTGTATACAAATAGCTTTCGGTAACCACCATGTTTTAGGCTAAAAAAGTTTTACTTTTTTTCGGGTAGGTGGACCAGGGATCGGTCTATTCGAAAAAATCTTATTATAGTCCGATTTGCTTAAAATTTAGTATGTAAGTAGCTTTTTAGCATATATTAGCATATTTGACCCATTTTTTCCGGGAAGTGGTCCAGGGACCGATCGAATTTACGGTCTGATTTGCTTAAAATTCGGTGCGCAAATAGCTTTTTAGCATGTATTAGCATATGTGATCAGGGACCGATCTATTCCAAAAAATCGCATTTATGGTCCGATTTGTTTAAAATTCGGTACGTAAGTAGTTTTTTAGCATATATTAGGATATATGGTCCATTTTTTCCGAGAAGTGGACCAGGGACTGATCTATTCGAAAAAATCGTATTTACGGTCCGATTTGCTTAAAATTCGGTACGTAGGTAGCTTTTTAGCATATATTAGCATATACCATCCATTTTGTCCGAGAAGTGGACCAGGGACCGATCTGTTCGAAGAAATCGTAGCTATGGTCCGATTTGCTTAAAATTCGGTACGTAGCACAGTGCTGTGTCTCCATATAAAAAGTGGGCAAAAATAGAATAATGGACGGATTTGAGTAAAAATTCGTTTCTTGGTGGATTAGAGTACGGAGATTTCAAAAATCAATTTTTACCTAGCTCTTACATTTTTCATGGAAACTGAGATTGAAACTGCAAAATTTGATATTCAGAAGTAGTTCCAATACTGGGTAGTTATTTTATTATTTATACAGGGCGTTTTCCTAATAATATTAAAGACTTCAAGGCTTCATTCTATGGCTTAATTCATGGCAAATAAGATTCCCTATATCTCTCTTACGCAAACCCTCTAGGAATGGCAGCTACTTTCATTTTGGTCCTTTTTGACTACAAAATGTTTTTTTTTAAATTGATTATATCTTTTGGTGTGGATGTCACACGCTTAAAAAATTTGATTCATTCAAGACGACATTAAATACTCAAAAGACAAATATAAATTTGTTTTCCTTTTTATTAGTTACTTCGCACGAACAAGAGTTGTTGCAAAATACTGAATCAAAAATTATTTGTTTTATCTAACGCCGTTTATTGAAAAATTTAAGTAATCATGCAGTCAAATTCCAAACTACTCAGCAAACACACTAGTTCATTGACTATATATTTTGTGGTGTATTCATACATGAATTGTGGTGTATTCATACATGAATTTTGTGGTGTATTCATACATGAATTCATTCATGAATTTCGGGTTGAAATCATACTAGTCAGAAAAAGTGTAATCTATACTAGAAATCATACTAATCAGAAAAATCCCATCCCATATTATACCAACTGGAATGAATGTCAAATTCGTGGACTAGTATGACAAGTGGTAGGATCTTGACGTGCATACTGACTAGTATGTTCTGGCGCATAGACTGAGTAGTATGTCAACTGCTATGATTCTGATGTATATAATGACTAGTATGCCAACAGGTACGATCATGACGTATATACGAACTAGTATCTTAAATGGTATGATATTGATGTATATATTGACTAGTATGTCAACTGATATATTGCTGATGCAAAGGCTGACTAGTATGCCAACTGGTATAGTGCTGATGCAGAAGAGGACAATTGCCATCTCGTAGGACATCGCCGCGGCCAGTTGCTTATATGGAAAAATTACAGAACTCGAACTAGTTGAGGCCGTGTGGCTGACTAGTATTTGATTAGTATAAAACTAATTGAGTTGACTGAAGGGTACTTATTACTTTTAAGTTTCTTCAGCATCGACTAAATACTCTTCCAGCTCGTCCATTGTATAAACTGCATTTTTGTTTGCGATAGCACTCCTTTTAAAAACTACTTCAGGATCTGATGATATTGTTAAGTATGACATCAAGTCTCTGTTTGTATGCTCCCGAGCAGTTTTACGTGTATGATCATATCGTACGATACGTATGTGTTTATGTAAAGCTTCCAGAGCTTCCTCTGAAAAATTGCCTGTGGGAATAAATTCGTAGTAGTAAAAAATGCCGAATAGCAACAAATCGATTTTCTTACCAATTGGTAGATCGAAATACTCAATAACCTCACACCCATGCATCAATATTTTATGCACGCTGCTAGGCATGTAGTACCATTCGTATTCAGTCAAATACATTGTTCTTGTCCTTATAAGGAGCTCTCTAAACGCGTCGATATTAATACGCATTCCACACGATATTAATCGCAGAATTATTAAAAAATTTTGAATTAGCTCTTTATTAATGCCGGTAATTTCAGATGCCACTTCTGCATTTGAAAAAAATTTGCGAGCTGTGTTGCCATCATTAGTTGTTCCAAATCCAGTCTTTACTTGGTCCACTATTAAGCCTAATCTTGTCCTAAACTCATTTTGAATCCTAACTTTATTCGCAGAAAAGGCGTCTTTGTTTTCTTTGCGAACTTGCCAGCATTTAAATGTTAAACGGTATGCGATGTGGAGTAAACACTCAAAACATCTAATCCAAGCATGCAGTGTAGACAACCCATACTTGTAATGATTAGCGATTGGTACTTTTGTAAAATTAGTAACATTCATTTCGGTCGGTTTGGCATGGCAAATAAAACAGTTACTGGAAGCATTAGTGCCAGTCAAAATATTGGCAACAGATCCATCAATCATGGTGCAATGCATTTGATAAGAAACTTGAATCCCTTTTCCGTTTCGTATTACAACATCATCTTCTAAGTTCTCAATTTTTCTCGACATATCATTATATTCGAATAGAACTAGTTCGCGGTTTTCCTTCTTGAAACTAAACTTAATTGGACGACAATAAAAAGACGATGAGCATTTGTTATTGGTCCATATATTTTTGTTGGATGGCAAATCAATTAACCTGGAAAAAATATTTATTTTTTAATAACTTATATGGCTTGTCGAAAAGATATAAGACCGTCATATCGCAAAATAGCTAATCGAGTAAATTAATTAATTCAGATCAGCCTTTTGCAAAATAATACTGTAAAAAGTTGTCAATGTAAATTAAAATGCCATTTACTGATCTAAACTCGAATTTATTTTTAATGTTTGAAAGTTTTTGGAAGACATATTAGATAATTTTTTGTTACCTCAGAGGGACTAGCGCAATGATGAACATAAACTCATCCGTTAATTTGTCGTCACCAAAATTTTGCTTATAGCGGCTATGCCCCGAACTTCCATCCATGCCCCACTTACAAACCAAAGAAGCTTTGGTTATGTCACCATTATCTGGGCTTAGTTCTAAAATACTTTGCGTTGTTTTCAGCAATAATGATTTCAGATCAATTTCGGCTGAATATTCAGTCGATTTAATCGTTGGCAGCAAAGTTTGTTTTTTTGTTTGCAATGCGTTTAAGCTCGGTATACAATCTTTATGCAACCGGTTTATTTTTGCACGTAAACTATTATATTTACGATCTGATAAGTTCGGATCTATGTATAGTGCGAGTGAATCAGATATGGGCAAGCCTTCGGTACTACTTTCAAAACATTCAACTTTGCTTGCTTTTTTCATTTTTTTCAGAGCATACTCGAGCTCTTCGATGGAATAGTTTTTCAACAAATGCTCTACCCTTCGATTTTTTGTTCTCCGTGAAGCTTCGCAAAATTCTTCTTTAGAAGGTCTTCCCCGTTCAGCACATTTATCCTTATTTCCATTGGAATCCGGAAGGGAAAGGAATGTCAAATTTAGCCATTTAGAATATGTTTTTTCAAAAGCGCTTCTTTTGCGGCCACTATAATTCCACTTATTTTTCATCTCACTATTAAAAAGTTTTATTTTTTGATTCAAAAGTGCTTTGTCGCATTTAGCGTGTATTAATTTGTCTTCAAAAAATGCAGATAATGCAGACACTCTATCTGATGGACGAGTAGAAATCCGAATATCAGCTAAAATTGAGTTTTTTATAATTGAATTCATATTAATATTAGTTTTTTCACTATTTTACGCTTCACTACACAGCACAGAACACTACCGCGTGTGTCTACAGTAATAAACTTTACTATTTTTAAAGAATGTTTTGGCATTTAAGTAATGGAAAATACTGTGGTAACTGTAATCAGTGAAATTTTTTTTATTTTATAACCTTAAAAAAAACGATTTTCTTCGAAAAGCGCAATGAGTCTGCAGACTTTTTTTTTTTATTTCAAAGAAAAATGCCCCTTCTTTCAAATAAAAGAATAAAAAAAACATACTTTTACATATTTTTTTTTTATCCCTTTGTAAACTTAGGAATTTTTTAAATTTTCTGCAACAAATTTTAGGGTGTAGCAAATAGGCCATTCCAGCCAGGAAACTCAATATTTTTTAAAAAGCTCTATAGAGTGGTTTCCTTACAGATTTTCTAATTAGAAAAATTTTGTCTTAAGATAAAGTATGATAAATTGTATTTTTAGCAATTTTTTGTTAAAGACTCCAGCTAAAGGCATTTTCATAAAAGAAAAAATATATAAAAAACACACAACTTTAAGAGATTTTTGTGAGAACCTTATGAGATAAAAACAAAAACTAAGTCCAGATCCTTAATTTAGGATAAATTTCCTTTCCAACGATACCAAACACGTTGACATACGTGACAACAATTTTTTTGATTTTTGCCCGCTCATACAGCACTGTGCGTAGGTAGCTTTTTGCCTGGATAAGCTTATAGATTCCTGTTTTCCAATTTTCATGCAATTTCCAATATAAATAGCTTTAAGTAACGACCATATCAAGGGGCGAATTCGTCACTAGGCAAGATTTTTTTGCGCCAATCAGAAACAACGGATACTGTCAAAATATAATTATAATATATAATATATCTCAACTAATTTATATTTTGAAAGCCGTTTGTAGTTTTCGCAAGGCTCGAGGGCGGCTGAACCGATTTTTTTGAAACTGCCACCTGCCGCACGTGTCCCAAGGATGGTTTTAGGCTGAAAAAGATCTATATGTAAAGGGGGCGTGGCACTTCCCATACAAACCGAATTTCTCATGCTACATATCTCTAAAGTGTGCATGGTAGAGTTTTGGAAATTGGTATGGAGATATACGAAATCAATCGCATACCTTTGGAGAAAAATTTTAGCTATAGTAAAAAGGGGTGTGACATCTCCCATACAAACCGAATTTTTCATACGGCTTATCTCTGGAAATTTTTTGGTAGAGTTCTAGAGTTTTGTATGGAGATGTACGAAATAAATCGCATACTCTTGGAGAAAAATTGGAACTATTGGAAAAGGGGGCGTGGCATCTTCCATACAAACCGAATTTTTCATACTGCCTATCTTTGGAAGTGTTCATGGTAGAGTTCTAGAACTTGGTATGGAGATATACGAAATCAATCGCATACTCATGAAGAAAGAGGGCAGCCGTGGGAAAGGGGGGCGTGGCTCCTCCCATATAAATCGAATTTTTATACTGCATATCTCTGAAAGTATTCATGGTACAGTACTGGAACTTCGTATGGAGATATGGATATAGTTGAAATCAAGCCCATACTCATGGAGAAAATTTGGGCTATTTAAAAAGGGGTGTGAGGCCTACAAACCTACCGACTTTTAGCTATCTTTGAATGAATTTTTTTATTCTTCTGTAGGTGTATTTGTGAGTGAAATCCTCCTAAATGGTTGTACGGATTTTAACGAAACTTTTTGTGTATTTGAGTGGGTCTCTGGATGGTTTAGTTTCACAATTTAATCCGACAGATGGCGCTGTAGTTGAGTTATTACTAAAAATCTTATTTATGATCCGATTTGGCTAATGTTTTAAATATGTATGCAATACTATTGCAAAAACGTGCTGCCAAGTGGTGCTGAAGTCGAGCTATTACTAAAAATAGCCAAGTGAGAAAAAGGGCCGTGAAGGTCAGATTAAATCGACCTGTTACACCATTGAGTATATCGACGGTCCTGCGTTGCAATTGGCCCAATGGATGTAATTTTCCAATATTTTTATGCGTTCAAACTTTTAAGGTATTTCGTCTGAAATAAGTATATGTATATTGCATTTCTGTAGAACAATGATTCGCACCCATTTTGAAATTGCCACCTACTTTACTGTAAAGCTTCTAGGACATTCACTATAGAACCGGGTCATTGTTGCCGCCAGGGAGTGAAGAGGAAAAAATTTATTTCGCTTTGCGAATAACCGTTTCATAGCCGCACAACTGGAGAATTTCAAGAACGGATATAACACTTTCCTTAGGTTATTTAAAGCGGCAAATGACCACCAAACCTTAATCTTAGCAGACAAATGTGCCAATGAAAATCGTAAACGTGAATTGTTGGTGAAAATGTTGGACCAAAAAGTTATTGATATATAATGCAAAGATTGTTACATTGGTATTTAATAATATAATTTATTTAACATGAATAAGAAAGCAGATGCTGACAAATACAATTTAAAAATTTTCTTTTGTTTATGAAATTGTTCAAACACTCGAAAATTTTGAACAAACATTTGAGCAGTTGAGCAATGAACGAGTTTCGAGCGAGTATCGAGCTACTCGCATTGCTCGATACCCGGGTATCTAGAGCTCTACTTTAAACGAAGATATGTAGAAGTATTGCATACATATTTTGATGCCTTTTCAAGTATAAAATCCACTGAGAAACGGCATCCCTATGATTTCAACTTATGCCAAACGTTTCGTAAACAAGCCTTTCTGAACAAAAACTGTTTTTCCACAAAGATGTTTAAATGGAAGCATTACAAATATGGAAAAATAGCAATCCACAAGGCTTTATTGGCAGTAGGTCCTTTCTAAACCACATTTAACAAAAAAATAAGCTTCTAGTTTCGAAGCTAGCACAAAATACAATTTTTTTATTTGTTATTTACAAAAAAAATATTGTCAAGTATACAAGTCAAAATTGTTAAATATATATCGCTTTCATTCATTTCTTCATAGAGTTGGTGCTTCTTTTATAGGAAAATTCATATGGCTTATGAACAGATTCATACCATGTAAATGCACCATAAAAGATCAGTTCTGTTCTGTCCCGATTTAGCATTGTGCCCAAGGCGAATTTATATAAGGTGGTATTACTAGCTCAGCTGATTTTGTGTATGTGTTTCGCCGCACGGCTTCTGATATCAAATTGAAAAATTTTGTTTGAATTTCTACACACACTTTTACAGATTTTGACAGTTTATGCCGCCAAAGCAAAACCAAAATACATGTAAATTTTTGCTTTTATACTCCTGCTATCACCTTATATTAATTCGCCTTGATTGTGCCATTACAGCCACTTTGGCATGAACTGGTATGTCAGTCACGGGGTATATATTGTTCAAAAGGACCACAACCTACCAAACTGTTCAGAATTGCGACCGGTTGAAAATTATTGAAAGAAAATAGATATAAACGAAAGACATCAAAAATTATCAGAATTTCAAAATTAGTTGTCAGAGAGAAGCAGATATCGTCACAATAACGGATGTCCATATCCTAATGAGAGGGCTCAAATGTAAATTGCGCAATTTTGTTTATAATGAAGATAATTGAAATAAGTTTTTTTGTTTAGTATATTTAGTAAGCGTTAATAAAGAAGATGATAAAGCAGAAAACTCTTTCGTAGGTTGTGTAAGAAGTTGCTATAATGATTTTCGGCTGACCAAAATTTTTCGTGTCCATTCTTTAACACAACAACTATTAAACGAAAGCAGCTGTTTCATGTCTGTCTCTGACTCTGAAGAAGAGCCTAAACTATAAAAATATAAAAACAAAAAACAAACAAATTAGCAAAACAAACATACTCACTCAAATATTACATATACATTCACAAATGATCTTTAAAATAATACAGTGGAACATTAAGGGCTTCCTCAACAACTATAATGAACTTAACATGCTAATAAAAGAATAAAATCCTACTTTCCTGTCGTTGCAAGAAACCCATTGCCCCGCGAAATTTTCTCCAATTATACCCAAAAATTATCTCAGCTACTTCCATAACATATATATATGCAATATAATTCCGCAAGACTCGGGAACTATCAACGCACCGATGAAGCGCAGTAGCGCCACTACAGAGAATAGCAGCGCCCGCCGGCAAACTCCGTAGCAACTTCAGGCACTTCAGAAAACTTCAGTGCCACTTCAGCAAACCCCATAGTATCTTCAGCCACTCCAGCAAACTTCAGTGCCACTTCAGAGACCCCCATAGCAACTTCAGCCGCTTCAGCAAACTTCAGTGCCACTCCAGCAAACCTCAGTGCCATCCCAGCAAACGTTAGTGCCACTCCAGCAAACGAAACCACAGTCTCAGCAGGCAACTGTACAACGTGCGCCAACGACGGCGCAGCTTCAGTAAACCGCGACGCCACGCCATTAGTGGCAGCGGTAAACAGCCAAAAGCCAGCAGCGTTTGATAACGGTGGCGCAGCAGCAAATATGACCGGCAGAGTAGTGGCTACCACATATACCGACGAGCTAACGGAGCTCGAAGTACAGCTTGAGAAACAGCTACGTATCCTGCAACTGAAAAACGAAATCAAGAAATTGGAAGACGTAAATTCGACACCAAAATTCCCTGTAAATTTTAGTGACATCGAAAATGCCATCCCAAAATTTAGCGGGGACGATGGCGTGAATATCCAAAAGTGGATACAGGAGTTCGAGTACATCACGAAGTGTTACGGCTGCGACGAAAAATCAAAGCCCTTAATAGCACGTCGCATGCTAACTGGTAGCGCACGACTCTATGTCAAGATGGTCGAAATGTCCCGTGAAACCAGTAGCAGTGATAGATGGTGTCTACCCCAGTTCGAGGAGGTGTATTTTAAAGAAATGGTAAGTGTCGCTTCGGACATCGGTTTTCCAAAAAACATAAACTTTAAAAATTTTGTTTCCCTATTTGATACGGGTAGCACCAATAGTTTCGTGCGGCGTTCGTTGGTAGTAAATGTGAATCAACGAAGTATACGTTAACACAAATCAATGCCACAATTTAAAAGTATCGGAGTAACCTTAATTAGACCCAGAGTTGGCCAAAATTTATTCGAATGACAAATAACAAATGAATAAATTGTTTTTTCTTGTTATTCGTAAATAATAAATAATTTTGTTTATTCAAAAAAAAATTATTCGAATGACGGATAAATTATGTTATTCGTTATTCGAATAATTATTATCTTCATTAATTATTCGAATAACGAATAAAATAATAATAAAACAAGTAATTTATGTATATAGATATGTACATATATTTATGTATAAAAAGATAACCGTTTTCGTTGTTGTGATTTAACTGAAACCCCTAGATAGATTTAAATCAAAATTTCGGAGGTTATTCCATGCGCATAAAGTCCTATTAAAGGCTACTAGAAAACTCCTTTGTGGCGATGGAGCCGAGTTATTTATAAAAGCCGTATTTATGAACTGATTTCGTTCAAATTCAAAATGTGTTCTTCCTGCATGATGAAAAATACTTATGCGAAAAATGGACCCGCTAGATGGCGCTACAGTTGAGTTATTTAGAAAATCCCAACTTATTGTACAATCAGGTTGCAATTCATAATGGTGCTGCAGTCGAAATCTCTAGAAACCCCATATGTCTGGACTCCTTTGTTTCTTATGTTTATATTATACGAATTTACGATGTCTTACGTCGTCATATACCCTAAATGCGACCTTGCATCTATCTCCGCTTGATGAAATTGCTCGGGCGGCCATTTCTGCAGCAGTAAGACTCAAGGAAACCAGCTCTTGGATATTTTAAAAGTGGCGAATCAGCAAGGAAAGTTTCGACCACATCCTTCCAATTCCTATATCAATGGCCAAATTTTACATCGAGGATTTTTGGCTCTCCTATAATAGAAAACGCACATCTGTGCTCTTCAGCATCCTTATAAGGACTTTTGTTGGGCCTACATGACATAAGACTAGAGGTTGACGCATCGGATCAATGTTGTAGTTGCAAGATCATAGAAGAAGATTACGCACGCTTAGAAAAGATCTCACAAGTGGAAATAAGACCATTGCTAAAGCTCATGACATTGAAAGGAATTTTTTCTTGCATATAGCATCAGAGCGCTTTTTTTTGCCGAAATATGTGTGAGAATTTTTACTTTACCAATATTTGGTTTTCAACGCTATTCTTGCATTGGCCAACGCAAAAAATCTTATCAGGGGCCGCGAAACCAGAGGGAATGGGCTAGTATTCTTGATAAAATAGTAAACAAAATTCAGCTAACTTACAATCCTTGACAATAGAAATAAAAGTAAAAGGTGGCTCAATGTGTTAAAAATGAGTTTTTATTCATTATTTAAAATAACGAATAAAATAACGAATAAATTATTCGCAAGCAATTTATTCACGAATAATTTATTCGTGAATAAGTTATCTGCGAATAATTATATTACGGATAAAATTTTATTCGAATAATTATCTAAATAACAATTTATTCGAATAATGCCCAACTCTGATTAGACCCGAACAACATATAAGCATATTAACAAAATATAAGAAAGTTACAAAACCACTTTTAGTTTACATACTGCCAGACGAATGGCTACCATTTCCTTTACTACTCGGTAGAGACTTTTTGAACAAACACAACATATCTTTGTACATGAATTAAAATCATGATAAAAGCATAGTAAGGTAAAACCGTTCTCTCAATGCGTCGGCCATGATTTTTTTTAAGTTTGCCAACATTTTAAAATCCTAAAAAATTGAGAGTAAAAAAAACGGAATTGTTTAAAGTCGTTGTGGTTTGAGATTGAAACTGAGAATGTGTGTGTGAGTTTGTCTGTAAAATTTTAAAATTAAATTGCTTGCAAACGTCAAGAATTTGAAAAATTCCTCTCAGCGGTTCTACCTTCCTATTTTTTATCATGATAAAAACCACAAAATAAATGAAGTGAATTCTGAGTTTATAAAAAATAATTTGGTTTTGAATAATGGGGGTGAGAAAATTAAGGAAAAGCAGGAAATAAAACTTAGCGGTTGGCAAAACAGTGAGGCAGAATATCTAGGATATAAAGTATCAGAGTTCGGAATACGACCTTCAGATAAACATATTAGTGCTATTAGGAATTTCCCAGCGCCCAGAAATAAACGTGAATTGCAGTCATTCATAGGATTATGCTCATATTTCCGAAAATTCGTTCAATCTTTTTCGATTGTAGCACGTCATTTGTACGAACTTCTGAAGAAGGAGTCTAAATTTATATTCAGTGAAAAGTGTGTTGCTTTTGTGAACCTTAATAAAAAATTTAGTTTCGGCGCCAGTTTTAGCAATTTATAGTTACAAAAAAGAAACCGAACTACATTGCGATGCAAGTTCCTATGGCTTCGGTGCAATATTGCTCCAAAAACAGGAAGATAACAATTTAAATCCGGTAGCCTACTTTTCGAAAAGAACGACTGATGCCGAAAGCAGGTACCAAAGCTTTGAAGTGGAAACGCTAGGGGTTATCTATGCATTACGAAGATTCAGAGTTTACCTAGAAGGGTTAAAATTCAAGATAGTAACCGATTGTAACTCACTAGCACTAACCCTTAATAAAAAGCTAGTTAACAGTCGGATTGCGAGATGGGCTTAAGAGCTCGAAAACTACAATTATACAATATCCCATCGGGCGGGTATAAAAATGCCGCATGTAGATGCCCTAAGTAGGATCGAAACGAGTACTGCAAAAGCGGTGGCCGTAATCGACAGTGAAGATATAGACTTCCAGCTACAAATTATGCAAAATAGAGATAAAAATATACTTCAGTTGAAAAATAGGTTAGAGAAGGAAGAATTGCCCAAATATGCAATGGAAAACGGCGTGGTTTTTAGAAAATAGGAAAATCGTTTATTGCTATTCGCCCCTAAAGAACTAGAAAGAGAACTAATAAGAACAACACATGAGCAGTTGGGTCACCAAGGTATCGCCAAATGCTATCAAAAACTTAAAGCGAATTACTGGTTCCCGAATATGAAAACAAAAATTAACGATTTTAAGAAAAACTGCATAAGATGCATTATGTATTCGGCGCCAGAAAAGGCAAACAATAAGAACCTGCATAATATTCCAAAAGAACACAAACCCTTTCACACAACACACCTGGAGCATTTGGGACCACTTCCGTCGTTGCAATCAAAGCGAAAACATATTTTAGTAGTAATAGATGCATTCACCAAATATGTTAAACTTTACCCCGTGTTAACTACCAGTACGAAAAAAGTAACAGCTGCCCTAAATAAATACTTTGAGTATTACAGCCATCCCCATAGATGCATTCCCGACAGGGGAAGCTGTTTTACATCGAAGGAATTTCAGCAATATCTGTGTGATAAAAACATAACCTATGTAAAGGTGGCAGTGCACTCGCCACAAGCAAATGGACAAGCAGAAAGGGTAAATCGAAGTTTGGTAGGCATGTTAGCAAAACTTAGCGAACCACTGACCCACAGCGATTGGGTAAAACAGTTAGGGAAGATTGAATTTGCACTTAATAATTCGGTGAGTAGGTCGATAGGCATAACACCCAGCCAAGCCCTTTATGGTGTAAATCAGAGAGGCGAAATTGTAGATACATTGACAGAATATCTGGACGAGTACTTTTCAGGCCCGGGGGAGGTATTTCGAGACATTGCGAAACCATGCGGAAGAGTGTATTCAGAAAATATATAGAAAAAATATTTTAGTTCGTAAATTTATGTACTATTTATAAAGGAATATAATTAAAAACAAGTAACTAAAGAGGTATAAGTTTAGTCGAAACCGAACTTTATGTACCCGGCTCAGGTATCAAATAGTGTCGTTTCAACTCTCTCTAAACTACTACTTTGCATGATAAGCAGGGGTGTTTTTCCGAATTTCAAACGTTTTCGATAATATGCTGAGTTACACTCAATGATATAAATGAACGAAGTTTGATAGAAATCGATAAAGTGGTTACCGAGATACACCCCTTGTAGTGATAGAGTGGGCGATGCTACGCCCAATTCCTAAAAGTCTGTAGCAGTCTTATTTATTGTTAAGAGACTGTTGTAAGTATTAACTTGGAGTAAATTAAGAGTCCTCAGTTCTTGAAATATCAGTTTCCGCATTTCTGAAATTTACAGTTAGATATACGGGAAGCGGGTATAATTTTGGTCCGATTTGAATAATTTTCAAAGAATTTCTTTTCTGTATCAATGTTATTAAGCGCACCGAGTGTAGTAGAAATTGATAAATCGGTTACCGAGTTACACATTTGTGGTGATAAGTGGGCGGCGGTATAGCGGGACCCGCGGGACCCACGGTACTGACTTAAAATTGGCCGGGATGGGCGGTATCGGGAAGATGGCGGCGGGACGGGAGTAAAATCCTTTCCCGACCCTCCCGATAAAACCGCAACCCCCGCATATTTACAAAATCTTCCTTAAAAACGATGTTTGAAATATGCACATTTTTTTAAGCAAAACAAAATAATCGGAAGATACAAGATCTTTCATTATTTAAAATTAATTTGAAAGGCATGAACATTTTTGTCAACCTTCGATCGGTTTGCAAAGCCACGCCCATTATCCAAATTTATAATACTTAACCTAATTTTCTGCTAAGTGGTTATCGCAATCATCGATTTTAAGTGATTTATCTTTAGTAGTTATTGATTTATCGCAGTTTTCGTGTTTATGTAAATTACCGTTATATGGTAGATGCGCGTAGTCCTTGATCGATTTCAAAGATTTTTTCAGATTTCTTAGCTAGACCTTAAGCAAGGCTCGTAACGAGTTTGGTAAGGATTGGTGAATGACCTACTGAGTTACAGGATTTCATCATAATCATTTTCCAAAAAATTTCATAATATTTTTTTACCAAAATTCTACTTCACGTTCTAATTTTCAACAATTTGCATCCAATATTTACTGAAATATCATAGTTCTTACATTTTTCGAAAATACCATTATATAGGAAATGGTTACAGTAAGTGGTTGTTGTTGTTGTTGTAGCAGCATACAAGTTCCCCAAAGGGTTTTTGGGGAGTGTTGCTGGAGTGACAGTCCTTGGCCAGATATAAATCTGGGTCGTTCCGGTTACGTAGACCCGACTGTCGTGGGAACGTACAGTAAGTGGTTGATTTCCTTGGTGTTTATATAATTTTCTTGATTTCTTTCGGCCTAGCACATTTGCATACCACTGCATAGCAACAAGTAAGAGCGACATTACGGTAACTTTTTTTTGTAATGATGTATTTTGAGTTGTGCTATCTTACTGCATTAAAATCTCAATTTACATAAAACGGACTTAGCACGTTTGCACACTAAGCCAAAGATATACATTTTATATACCAACTGAAAGATAACTTGTGGCTGAGATATCCAATAATGGTCCATTTCCTATTTCAGGCAAAGTATAGCGAGTGTTGAGGAAGTGCTCATTGACCGATATCTTTACCATTTTGTGTAGAAATGCTAACAGTTTTAAAGTTATTTGTTGTTATAATTTCCCCATTATACACATATTTTTTATATAAACAATGCACTAATCACTTTTCTTTTTATTAATATATCATCTTTTCTTCATAAACAAATGAATGCACATCTTTTTTTTACTACATATTTAACAATTAATGCTAATAAAAGTGTTCTTTAAATAAGTTTCTTTCGCAAACGATGGCCGCGAAGTATGTAATGCCAGATCGTTGAAAACTTTACCCAAAAATACTTTGTGAGGCATTACGAAATATGTATATAGTATATGTATAAAATATATAAATTTTAAGGTATAACAATATTTTATTCTAAAGGGAAAATTTCGCGGGTTGGGTTTCCAATAATGGTCGAAGGGGGAGTGGGCGTGGCGTCTCCCCCACTTCAGAGAGGGCATGAACCGCCATTCCCAAAAATGCAACCGCCGACCGCCTAGGCCTCTTATAGGTCTCTAGGGACCTCTTAGAAAAATGGCCAAAAATCATATATTTCCCTTGCGTTTTCGCCTACTGTAAGCAAATGAAGGCACTTACTTGTATCAAAATGCAGGAAACACTTGGAATTGTACTAAAATTTATAATTTAATTGTTAAAGTTTATATTAGCGATAATAAAAACAACATTTCAACAATATGTAACTGTTGGAAATATATGAAATGTGGCAACACTCTCCATCACTCATTCGTTTCCTTTTGTTCTCTTGTACGCACAGCTCGTAAGCAATTCGTTTGTCAAATGTAAAGTAAGTCTATTCTATCTATTCAAATACAACAAATCAAACAGGTTATGGGCCAAGCGCTTTACTGTGTGTCGGTATTTCTTTGAAAAACCTTGCGTTATTGAACTTTTGCATACTGTGTGTCAAGAGGAAAACGAAAAAGCGTTGGCGTCAATATTACTTTGCGTGAAACCTTCGCAAATCAATCACCAAAAAAATTTGCCAAGCGCAATGGTAGCGTGGAGCAAACTCCGCGAAATCCATCAGCCAAAAGGGCCAGCGAGAAAAATTTTACTGTTTAAAAAACTTTTACACCTCAGTATGTCTGAGGGAGCTTATGTTTCAAATCATTTAAATGAGTTTTGTCGCATCCAGGAGGTGTTAGTAATAATTTTGCTTTCAAGTTTGCCGCCACAGTATGCGGCGATGGAGACAAGGGATGTATTGCCTTCGTTTAACACTTTAAAGGTAAAGTTGTTAGAAGAGGGTGCGCGGCAGTGTGCTAGCGAAGAAAAACATAAAAAAGGTACAGAAGTGTTAATGCAAGCCCAAGCAAACGCGTCTGGAACTTTCCAAAAAGCAAGCAAGAACAGCGCAGACGTTGATAACAGTTCTGGGAACTACAGCAACAAAAACAATAAGAACAGCAGAAGTGGCAAGTGTTTTAATTGTGGTCGTCGTGGACATTTCGCGGCATCATGCAGAGAGCCGAAAAAGAACGAGTGCAAAAAAGAAGGCAATAATGTCGAACGGTCATGCTTTATGACGAGTGCGAAAACATCACTACACGTGTTAATTGCGAAGCAGACTTGGTGCGTTGACAGCGGGATTTGCTGGAAATTGTCCATGGTGATGTTTGTGGG
>NW_023458634.1:99256-106194 GCF_013731165.1 Rhagoletis pomonella | reverse complement strand
TAGTAGATAAAACGCCACATGAGTTGTGGAGCGGTACAAAACCAAATATGTCACGTCTTAAGGTCTTTGGTTCGAAGGCAGTAGCCCTCGATCATGATGCCATAAAGAAAGTGTTATACGTTCGCTTTCCTCTCGCTCTAATCGCCATATTGAACGCCCTTAGCAAATTCAATTTGCCGCTTTGACCAACTCCTTTTTATATTACAGCGATTTTCATGAAAAAGTACTAAAAATGGTACTCACACAAGGAAAACCATAGATCGACAATGATTGGCATCACTAATCGACTTTTTTGTCTCTGTCTCTATTGTTATTCGTTGACAATCAATACTAAAATTTGTGCGAATCGATAGCTTTGTGAAAATTAAGAATTTTCACCATTTATTGCAATTTTCGGAAAACCAATTGCTCAAATCGTAAGTACTTTATGGATATGTGACATAGAATCTATAAATAAAATTATTCCACAGGTTTCTGGTGTTTTGTGTGTATGTGAATTTCACAGACAATTTGTGTTTTTCGAACTGCTTTTCCGTGCTGACTTCAAGTTGGATTTTGTGCTTCTGCACCGAATACACTTTTGCGTTGTAAGTACAAGTGGAATATATATATGAATATTTCTTAAACTAATGGGTTTTATTCCTTAGCTGATTGAAGCCGTACTAATTGATGTTTTCGCTGTATACGTGGATTCGCTGATCGTTGTTTCGTTGTTTTGCTGTGCTGGATTTTGCGCCTCTGCACCCAATACACTTTTCCGTTGTAAGTACAAGTGAAATATATGAATATTTCTTAAACTAAGAGGTTTTGTTCCTTAGCTGATTGAAGCCGTACTAATTGAAGTTGTCGCTCTTTTTCGTTAGCTGCATACGTATGTAAGTAATTTAAAACTTTTAAATACCCGAACATCATTCAGATTAGTCTGGAAGTATGGTTTGCAGGGATCGTAGTACCACACACATTTCATGGAGCAATAACAACACAACAACAACAAGTTTAAGAAAAGTACTATAAATTAAACGAAAAAGAAAATTTTAATCTAAGAAAACTAGTTAAATAAAACAAAAATAATATTTTCGTACAACTTTTTTTAAAAGCTTTAAATATATACGAATATATATATATACTCAACAAACCTTAAGTGTTTAAACTTTTAAATTTATGTATGATGTTTCTAGCAATAACAGTATGTCAAAAGCAAGTTGCTTCTTGTGTCATAAGACATGGGCAAAAGAAGGCATAAAACTGTTCCATGTACCTAAGAACGAATTAAAAAGAAAAAAATGGACGGAGTCGTGTGGTGTGGAGTTGAAACCTTGGGCGCAAATATGCGGCCTTCACTTTTGCAGATTTTGTGTCGGGTTCAGACCAAAAAAGAATTAAATTAAGCGTCGATGCTGTCCCTATGGTAGTCGAAATGGTCAATGATTCAAATGTTTCGGACTTTTCTTCAAAATTTGTTGACTCTTCAACACAGACTCAGTAACTATGCTAAAAGTAAATTGAAATTGAAATAAAGTATATATATCTAGTTTAGATTTGACACAGATCACAGCATCGCATTATTGGAAGCAGAGGTTGCGGCGCTAAAGGCCCAAGTGGCTGAGTTGAAAAGACTTCGAACAAATCTGCAAACGATTTTCACAGAAGGCCAAATGCGAAAGATTGAAAATCCGAAGAAAACAATCCATTGGTCTTGGAAAGACATGTCGTTAGCCATACCCCTGCATTCAGCCGGACCAAGAGCCTACACCCATTTGCTTAAGCATGGGTTTTTCGCTTCCATGTCAGTCGTCCGTGGCGAAATGGTGCCAAAAGCTTAAGTTTGAAGACGGTGTCTTGAGTTTTTCATTGAGCGCAAAACGCAGCGCAAGTGACATGTCAGTGGGTGACAAACTTTGTATTTTAGCTTTCGATGAAATGAAAGTGGAGCCTGTTTAAAAAGTCGGATGTACTTTCGTATAAAGTCGCTTAATAAATCATTAAAGCATTAGTTTAGTCGGGTAAGTCAAATGCAAAAGATTAAGTCATTCAGTACATGGCACTAAAAATCCTTCATCCACCAGAGCGCTGCACAGTGGTTCAGTTGTATGGAGCAACGTTCAAAACTTGTTTTCTCGGAAACTAAATGACGTTTCGCAATAACATTTGTTACACTTTTTACTGTTTGTCCAGGCTATATGGCTGATGAAAATGGATGAAATCGGATTAAAACTGTGCAGTATTTTTGGAATATACGAAAACCGCGATATTTAAGTAACTACTGCAGCAAAATTACCATAATTACATCGGACAATAACCACGCTGACCTCCCATGTATTGGTATTTTCGAAATATACAAATTCTACAATATTTTACTATACTTATATATATATATATATATATATACATATATATATATTTTTTTCACTGCTGTACCACTCAGGGGATACCAAAACTCAAACACTTCATTCCTTGAAAATGAACAGATGTATGAATTACCTGTTAGTAAATAAAATACGATTTTTTTTTTAACATGCTTTCATTATTTAGTTATTAAAAAACTAAGAAGTTAAATTTACGGAACAATTTATTAAAATGAACCAAACCGAACCAAAAATACGGGTTTTCAAATATCTCGACACCTGCGCCACCTAGCGGATTACTTCAACTTTCATATTGCATTGTCATCGGGTTCTGAGCTAAGTTTGCAGTTTCAAATCTCTATCTGATCGGGAAGTTGGTTAAAATGGATTTCAAGATTTGATTACATAGGTGAAAGTAAATAAAAGCTTCTAAAAAATATATATGTATTTAGCTTAAGGTTAGGCTAGTATGTATTGTGCTTTATGATTTGCTTAAGTAGTTTAAATATAAAAAATGCTCCTAACGCAATTCTAACTTTAACATAAAAATCGTCTCACTTAATAAATCGTTGTAGAATTAGTTTAATCGGGTAAGTCATTATTAGTTATTCGATACATTGCCTACAAATTCTTTCATTTTTTGTTGTAGTATATATCCATAAGGTAACCAAAAAGTAGGAAGTCTACTACTATTTCTTAAATGGACTTCATTTATTCCCCGATTCTCGCGTACTTCCAAAATAGAACATTGAGCTAAGGGCGTACAAGTTGGCGCTGTCACAACGTACAACACCTTGTATTATTGCATCATGGCCCTCGATAAAAAGCATTCGCAAAAGTTCCGCCCGAAAGGCAAAGAATATATTATGATTGGGTATTCAGAAGTTAGCAAAGGCTATCGTTTGTTTGATAAACACAGCCGAAAGGTCATAATAAGCCGTGACGTGGTGTTCATTGAAAATGCTCATGTTGGTGAAGAGCCAGAACCGAGGTTAATAGAGTTGGACGAAGCACAGTCAGCCGTGGTGTCGATTGCAGATCCGATGCAAGTGCCGCAAAATAATGACAGTGTGGAGACAGGAGACATGTCAGCAATTTCCAGCGAAGCAGCAGAATCAACGAATATAGGTAGGTCACCAATCTGGACCGCCAGCACCGCTACCGCCCTAAGGCCGAGATCACTACCGAGGACCGCCGGCTATTCACCGTCATCCAGGGCCGCCGCAATAATCAACACCACCGTAAGGGCCCGCACCGCTGCTCTAATCACCGAGGGCCGCCCGCCATCATCGCCGAGGACTGCGAACGCTAACTATCGCCAACCAGGGCCGCTGTCACCGTTGGCACCATCAGGGCCCGCTGCTACTATCTTCCTTACTGGGGCCGCCGCCATTACCGTCGCCCCAGGCCGACCGCTACTACCCGTTACGAGTACGGTAATCGCCACTGCCATCATCGCCCAGTACCGCTGTCACCGTCGTAGTTAAAAAGGGCCGCATTCACCCTTCGTCACAATCAGGGCCGCATACAACACCACTGCGGGAGGTCGCTGCCGCCCTCATCGTTATATGGGCCCCTGCCAACGTCACCGCACTAATGATCAGTTGTCCGTAGGTCACCAATCTGGACCGCCAGCACCGCTACCGCCCTAAGGCCGAGATCACTACCGAGGACCGCCGGCTATTCACCGTCATCCAGGGCCGCCGCAATAATCATCCCCACCGCAAGGGCCCGCACAGCTGCTCTAATCACCGAGGGCCGCCCGCCATCATCACCGAGGACTGCGAACCAGCGTTGCCAGGTTGATGTTTTTAACGTCATTTGGACGTTTTTTGTATCCTGTTGACGTTTGGACGTTTTTTGTGTAAAAAATGACGTTTTTTAACTTCCCAGTAATTTTTCTTTGTTACTAAATCTTGCAAGAGGAAATGATTTTGAATTATTTTCTTAATAAATCTTTACAATCTTTGTGTTTTGCTGCAGCTGCTTCAAAAGATTTTTTTTGGATTCTTGGGCCAAGGATCCCGTGTTCAAAGGCTGGTTGTGTAAACACTTGAGGTTACGAGGCTTGCTGTAATGTTTGCAAGTGCACAGCAAGACTATATTGAAAATGTAATGAACGCAAAAAAGACTGAAATATTGCTATGCTCCTTCCTAGCAGAACGTAATTTAGCATTTGCGACAACCGAAATGTCTACAAGAAACAAAACATTAAAAATCAACGTCCCTTTAAACTTGCACATTATTGCCCTGAAATTTAATGGGCTATCAAACTGCAAACTCAAAAACAAATCTAAAAAATCTGAATAAAAAGTTGAAAATCTAGCTGAAAATTTGCAATTTTTTATAATTTTTGCAGTTTTTGTGGATTTATATTTTGTTTGTTAAAGAGCTTGGCTTTTATGGAAAAATAATATACATTAAATAAACGAAAGAGAAACAGCCAAAATCGATCAAAATGTTTATGACTTAATCAGCTGATCACAAGTGTATGTATAAAATTATTTTTATATTTACGATCTCAAACCAGTTTACAATGAATTTTAAATGTGCTCTGTCGAATTGACATTTTAATATACCTTACGTACATATATACCTTTGTACACAATAAAAGTTTAATAAGAACAATTGTGGAGTTCCACACCAAAATGCTACATTTCCATCATACAAATTGTTTCAGATTGGTGCTTTTACGGAAATCGTGTGATCTCAGCTTTACGTTTTGGTGCGATCGAGTGATTTCAATACGACTCAATAAAGGTTTGGTTGCTTTATCTCCGTTAAAATATGGACACATACCAGTAAATGCAAGGAATTTGCATTAACATTTCGAGTGTTGGAAATGAAACGTTTTGGTGTGGAGCTCCACAATTTCTTCTACATTCATTTGAAAAAGACGTTTTTGGGTAGGAAATGACGTTTTTTCAGACCAAGAGTGACGTTTTCTCATGACGAAGACCTGGGCCCGCTGCTACTATCTTCCTTACTGGGGCCGCCGCCATTACCGTCGCCCCAGGCCGACCGCTACTACCCGTTACGAGTACGGTAATCGCCACCAGTGTTGCCGCAAATCTTTTTAGTGGTAGCCAAATTCCTTTAAAAAAAAGGGCTAAAAAAGTCACTGTGGCTAAAAATGGTAGTTAAAATTTTTTACTTACATATACATATATAAGTATACGTGCGAACATTTTCAATAAGTAATGGTATAGAAAAACAATGAACTCTGGAAAAAAAGCTAATATTTTATACAACGAAAAACCTCTTTGTATAAAAGAGGAAATATACGACACCAGCTTGCTGGCTCCATCAAGTGATTGTGCCATCAGGCTCGAAGCATAGAACTTACGAGCATGCTGGTACAATATTTATTTCTTTAAAAATGAGGTCGAGGAAAGATTGAAATGATTAGAGTCGAAATTTCATAATTTTTCTACCATTTTGTTAAACATTGTTTTTGTTTTTTAATTTACAACTGCAATATCGTGATCTTTATCTTCCACAAACACGGCTTTGACTGATATAGTTAGTTATTTTCACCACTCACGACACCAGCATGCTGGTACAATCATAAAATTTTCAAATAGTTTTTGAAGTCGCACCAGCAGCTGGTACAATCACACCACAAGAACATACACGGTCAATTAAGGGCCGTAAACTTATCTATTTTAAAGTATAGTTAAATCGTTATAGATAAGTTAACAGCTCTAACAGCCCTAACACTTCTACAGTAGGTATGTATAAAAGCGTAAGGAACATACAATACAGTTTAAAAATTCATCTCTTACATACATGAAAAAAACAAAATTAGATCAAATTAAGTATATACAGCTTTTTCATGCCAAGTATGAATAAATTCTCCAAAGGGCTAAAAAAAGGGCTAGAGGCAATTTTAAATTTATGTGGCCAAAAAAAGTATGTGGTTGCTAAATCTAGCCACCAAAGGGCTAAAACGGCAACACTGCTCGCCACTGCCATCATCGCCCAGTACCGCTATCACCGTCGTAGTTAAAAAGGGCCGCATTCACCCTTCGCCACAATCAGGGCCGCATACAACACCACTGCGGGAGGTCGCTGCCGCCCTCATCATTATATGGGTCACCGCTAAGGCCGCCACTGCAAGGGAACTGCAGGCTGCCGTCGCAGCCATCGCCGTCGCCGTCACAGTCACAACCACCGCGACTGCTCTCATTGCCACGCTCTTCGCTACGACTGACGCGTACCACTGCCAATCTTGCTACCACTAGTAGTGGGACCTTCGCTGGACTCTGGAGCGGCTGAGCATACCTCAGCCTTCGACAAAACCCACCTCATACACCTCAGTATGTCTGAGGGAGCTTATGTTTCAAATCATTTAAATGGGTTTTGTCGCATCCAGGAGGTGTTAGCGGCAATAGACGTTGAGATTACGGACGGAATGTTAGTAATAATTTTGCTTTCAAGTTTGCCGCCACAGTATGAAAATTTTGTGGCTGCGATGGAGACAAGGGATGCATTGCCTTCGTTTAACACTTTAAAGGTAAAGTTATTAGAAGAGGGTGCGCGGCAAAAGTGGCAAGTGTTTTAATTGTGGTCGTCGTGGACATTTCGCGGCAT
>NW_023458634.1:95838-99156 GCF_013731165.1 Rhagoletis pomonella | reverse complement strand
CCGTCCTGGGCGGGGTTGTTGTAGCCGCTACAACAACAACAACAACACCACAGCCGAATACATCCCTAAGCTCGCATCAATCGCCCACATCGCCGGCAGATAATGCACCCGAAAGAGTCATCGTACCATCATCACCCCAACCACCGACCCCAAGGCGATCAAATCGTCCACGAAAGATTCCGATATTTTACTCGCCATCTGGGCGTTAAGGGGTGTCAAATATTAAGCACCCTGTTTGGCATTGGCGTACGATTTCTGCTAGTCTGTCTTCCCACGTTATTCGCACACCTACAACATCACACACTGGAAGTTGTCTGACAGCATTCTTGTGAGAGGACCAGTGTTAAGTGTACTTGCAGTTTAATCTTTTGACAGCATCAAGCTGAAATCAATACATTTTGTAATTGCTATTATATCAAATAAAGTTGCATTAAGTTAAGTTGAAACGTTAATTGCATAAATCTGACGGATTTATTCAAAAAATAAAAACTTATTTAATGTCTAGAGGCCAATGCCTTTTATTTGTCACCTCATTTTTGAAAATCATGCAAAGGATGTAAATATTATAATTTTGTAGACAGGCGTCAACTCTATTCAAAAAATAAAGCCTTATTGTATTCGAGCCTTTTTTTAATCCAACGAACTGTGCAGATTTTATAATTTTTAGGTGGCAATCCTATTCAAAAACTAAAAACTTATTTCATATCTACAGCCCAAGCCCTTTCATTTGACACCTCATTTTTGAAAATCGAATGAACGGTGCAAATCTTATGCAATTAACAAAATTGCCTTCGCATAGAATAGTATCTCTAGCCAGCCACACCAACTTTCCGCGGATGTTTGACGCAGCATTTACATTCACTTATGAACGAGAACGACAGCAGTGAACGTTCGCGAAGGCATCGATGCAACTTAAAACTACATATATGAACGCACGCTGGTTGGTCTACCAATACATACGCGTACGAACAACAGCGAAAATTTTGTCTAACTAACATTCGCGAACGCGAACGATTTGGACTTTTTTTATGCTTCTCGTTCGCGAAAGAGGATCAATAGAGAATGTTTTATACGTTCACGTTCGCATATAAAATCATAAATGTCTTTACGCGAACGTTCATATATGTATGAATATTTCCGAACCTTGATAAATTTTTTGTAAAGAAATTTTATCAAGGTTTTTATCAAGTAGAAGCTTCCTCCGCATTCTGTGTCAATATTTATAAAAAAAAAGCTCTACGATTTCCACATGAGTGGAACCG
Organism: Rhagoletis pomonella; assembly: GCF_013731165.1. Classification (NCBI taxonomy): domain Eukaryota; kingdom Metazoa; phylum Arthropoda; class Insecta; order Diptera; family Tephritidae; genus Rhagoletis; species Rhagoletis pomonella. Next base: position 97,894 of record NW_023458634.1, on the reverse strand, counting down.
ATTTCATTGTCACATATGAAAAATATGAAATTAAAAGCAAAAAAGCTTTTGACTACCGTAGGGGAGTATGTAGAGATGTCGACTATAATTCCGTGTGTCGCAGGTTCAAATGCCGGCACATGGAGTATTTAATTGTGAGAAAGAAATTTATTAATATACAAAATTTATACATTTCACATGAAATTTCAATTTGTCAATAGCATTTTCAATCTTGATAATTTATCAAAAAAAGAGCTTTTGATTTCTGTGCTAGAATACCAATTCTTGATAAATAATAAAAAATTGACAAATTATAAAGATTTTCAATTTATCAAGTGCACAGAATCGGGCTGTTAATGTGTACAAAATACACGTGAACACTGCAAAGACGGTATATTTATCAAAATATAAGTGTTAAGTGCTCTTTATATGAAAATTTGCTAGAGAAATGCAAGGAATTCAACAACAAATTAGTGAATTCTATTACTAAAAGTGAAAAGAGTGATAAATTATGTAAATATATACGATTCTTAACATCCCCGCCAAGTTTCATGACAAAATTCGTGATAGTTTTGTGAAAACACCCACAAACCGATGTAATGGAAAGCCAACCCAAAAAAAGGGCGATGAGGTGGTGTAGAGGGGGTCCCCCTGATTTTAAATCTTAAGGTCCCCCTCCGGAGGCTTATAGTTTTTAAGTAATTAGTAGCTAAAGTTGCAAAAAAAAGTCAAATTCAACCTCACTTTTTCCTTTTTAGAACGTTTGAACTGAAACTATGGTGCTGCCACACCTCCCAAAAAATGTCGAAAAACAAACTGAAAACGGAAACAATCAAATCGCACGTTTTTTTATTGCATATTTTCACTATATATCGAACTATCGAAAAAAATCGGCGCAAGCGAAAATATGCAGTATATCGAAGTATCGATTTTTTTATAAAAACTTTCAATATATGTATATTGGAGTCTTGAATTTAAAGAAATGCGCCGCAAGTGAAAATTGTGATTTTTGGTAATTTTTCTAATGGGTCCCTAGGGACCTACAGGGGGCCTAGGTGTCGGGGCTTGCATTTTTGTCAATGGCGGTTCATGCCCTCTCCAAAAAGGGGGTGAGAGGTGCGACGCCCCTCCCTTTCCCCCACCGCCCTTATTGGAAAGATTCCCCAATTTCGACTGCGGCGTTTATTTTTAATCCAATATTTCAATAAATATTGAAAATTTTTAATAAAAAACCACGCGAATTTTTATTAAAAATTTTCATTATATATCGGGGTGTTGATGAAAATTTGTAATAAAAATGAATAATGGGCATGAACCGCCATTGACAAAAATGCAAGCCCCGACACCTAGGCCCCCTGTAGGTCCCTAGGGACCCATTAGAAAAATGACCAAAAATCACAATTTTCACTTCCGTCTTCGCTTGTTTTAAGCAAATAATACTGTGGATAATTGCTCGTTGGGTTAACCTTCGTTCGGCATTTGACAGTTATAACTATTAGCTGCAAATTCGTATCGGTTCGTGATTTGGTCACTGTTTGATTTGTTGTATTTGAGTAGATAAAATGGACTGACATTACATATGACAAACGAATTGCTTACGAGCTGTGCGTACAAGAGAACAAAAGGAAACGAATGAAGAGATGGAAAGAAATTGAATAGTGATGGAGAGTGTTGCCACACTCCTCAGCACTTAATTTACACATTAATATTTAAAATATACCCATCTCATTGGTAAATTTTACATGTTTTCTTTTTTTTTGCAAATTTTTAGTGAATATATCATTATATCTGTACATTTGACGGATATGATGATACTTGATGTCGATATACTTACTGCGTGCGTGATAAGTTGGATTCTTCACTAAGCATTGTGAACTCAAGTTGTCATTGTTCAAAATCATAGGACCATCTTAACCGAACCCCATTTCTCGCAGAAGCTTGCTGATGTAGGATGCCTCCTTCGCTGCTGAGGATAGCGCAATATATTCAGCCTCAGTGCTGCATAACGCTACGACGCTTTGTTTCTTGGACTCCCAAGAGAATACGCCACCTGCTGCTACAAAAACACAGCCCGAGT
>NW_023458634.1:64580-95738 GCF_013731165.1 Rhagoletis pomonella | reverse complement strand
AGTAAAAAGAGAAAAACTTTGAACTAGTTTCATTATATGAAAAATTTTTACTTTGAATCTTTGACTATTTTATCCATTCGAGTTTCTAACTCATAAAACTTTAATCTGTATAGTTGTAGTAAACATTGAACCATAAGATGCATTTTGAAGTTTTCTAGCAGCATTTTCATTCGATTTTCGCGAAGAAAAGCCTTGAATGTACTAAATGTGCGCTCGACGTAAGTTGATACAAGTGGAGCCCAATTTAAATATGGAACGTTTGAAACGTTCATATTATCAGAAATAAGGGCGCCCTTTACAATTTTATCCACACCCCTTATTGTCTTCAAGCCTACGTTAGCTGAGAAAACGGCTTTGAATTTTTTCAACACCAATTTGGCAAGAGGTCATTGTGCTTCTATAAGCCGCATGGGCATGTGTATATTTTTTAATCTTAAAAAAAATTGTAAATGCTATAATCACTTTTTTAAAGGTAGAAAAGGCAAAAAAAGGCAAATATCTTAAAAAAGGCAAAACAAAGACAACTTCAAATGTGTATATATGGAATCAGGGAAAGCTAAATCGTGGACATTCCTAATCGAATATACTCTATCTCTTTAGCAGAAAAAAAGGCAATTTCCATAAAATCCGTTCCCTGGTGATTATTTTATTCCCTACAAAAAAATCTTCGAACACACTTTGTATGGAAGAAAATGCTTGACACCGTCAATAATCTTAATAAAAAGTTTGCCCTAATATTGTTGAATTTCTATAATTTTTCTACAAAGTTTGAAATTTGGACTTATATTGTTTTTGTTAGATAATACGCTTTTGTTATAAAAAAAAATATAATATACAGTAAACAAACAATGGAAAAATAGCCGTAACTGGTAAAAATGTCGTGTCTTTATTGTTACTGTAGGTAACAAAGTTAAATTTTGTAAAAAAAATCTAAAAATACTTACCCTTATTGACACAGATATCCAGGATCTATTTATTCTTTGCACTTCTTCACAAATATCGAAATACCGAAACTTTATTTGTACTTAATCGTAATGAACCGCGACTCGTATTTCCACAATAGAAATAGTGTACTTCGTATACTCAAGAATTTTCTACCAAAAATGAGCTACGCCAACGATGCAGACAAGTATGCACGCCGCACATTCACGAGGGAGATTTGCCGACTGCTTGAAAAATTGTGTTCATTTAAATTTTTAAAATAAATGAAATATTACAATACGGACAATAAACTAAAGAGGATTAGGAAGCTTACTTTTGAAAATATTCTTGAAGCGGGTTGCCACTTATTTGAAAACTTTAATTCAGTTAAATTTATAATATACACTAAGTGTTGCCATAAGGGTATCAAACGAGAGTATTTGATGTTAAAGAAAAATTAATAGGGGGTTTATTAGACCCAGAGAAGCCAAATCTAAAATTTTTATAATTTTGGTCTGTCTGTCTGTATGGTTGTAATACTAGGTTCGCATATAAGTAGATTATCCTCATTTTCGAGCTTAACACCCTAGTCTGTAATTATAACAAGAGATTAGCCATATAAAATTCGTCCATTGTTAATCTGTAATTATAAAATAATCTCAGATTAAACCGATAACTTTTCGGTGTCCATCCTAGTTTTATCGATTGTTTTTGCAAAAAAGAGGAGAAATGCCAAATGTAAAAGTAAACAAAAATGTACGCTAGCAAGGAAAAGAGGTTTGTAAAGGTATTTTTAATAAAATGTTAAGTTAAAATATATTTATATTGCTTATTATAGCATAAAAACGTGATCACGGTGGCACAGAGAAGAAACATAACTTTTCCTTGAGATGTGAGAATAACAAGCACAACAAATTTGACGGCTAATAATCTGAGATTTGCCTGTGTAAACGGGGCGATTAAAAAACGAGCTTTGATTGAGATAATATTGATGTGTGAACATAGTTTAAGAGCATCACGCAAAAACTAGAGCTCTAATTGAAAATATAGAATCCATTTTTTTTTTTGTTTTAGTTTATCGTCGATCATTATTCCTAGGTATTTGAATGTATCAACTTTTTCCAGTGCGTCGTTGTTTATATTTAGAGTTAGCAACGGACTGTTCTCAAAATTTTGCCTTGATATAACTACAAACTTAATTTTATCGACATTCAATTAAGTATGTTCAAGCATAACCAATCGCACTTTTTTGGAACTTCTGTGTGGAAGGTTTTTCGGTAAAAAAAATCAAAACTTTTTGTTGTTGCTGCCAAAAAATTAAGAATTTCATACAGTTCTCTGTATAATGTATTTTAGTAAACTACTAAACGGCTGCACCGATTTGGTTCATATTTGGAACATATGCCAGCACCTTGAAAATAAATATTCCGACCAAAAATTTACTAGGTATGTAGCTCGGGATATTCCTGAAATCCTTATACAGACCAAAACCTAAAAAACCAATATATGTATCTCTAAAACTAATTACGCTGAGGAACTGAAACTTAGCACTGATGCATATATTGCCAATGCATTGGAAAAAGGGGCTTGGCACCTTCCATTCAAACTGAACTTCTCATACAGCTTATCTCTGGAACCGCTTACGCTAACGTCCTGAAATTCGACACAGCTACATGTGTTATCAATACCGTACTTATGGCGAAAAGTGGTAATTATTGGAAAGGCTGGATCGATATATGTACATTTACGTAAACGCGCAACTATCATTCGATTGGGAACCATTTTCTCCTAGATTCCTAAATCCCATTGAAATATTTATTGTAACTTTGTTTTTAATTTTTAGTAAAAGGTAAAATGTATGTGAAAATTTTGCAGAATTTTTTAAATTTTTCACAGAGAATGGAGCTTTGATTTTACGAGTTTCGCTATAGACTGTCCTATGTACTTACCTATTTGCATAAAATGATAGCCGTTTTCGTTGTTCGGACTAAACTAAAAAACCACTAAATAGAGTTCCGTCAGATTGTCGGAGGTTATCTTACATACATATATGGTCTTAGAAAACTCGCTAGGTGGTGCTGGAGTCGTGTTATTTATAAAAATCGTATTTATTAACCGATTTCGATCAAATTTTAAATGTGAGCTATGTACCTGTATGATGGAAAATTCTTTTGATAAAAATTGACCCGATGAGTGCCGCTGGAGTCGAGGTTGAAATTCATAACACGTATTCATTTTATGGTAAGCAATGGTTTTGCAGAAAATGGACCCAGTGGATGGCGCTACAGCCGAAATGTATAGAAACCCCGTGTGGTTGGTCTGCTTTGGCCCTATTTTTAAGTTATACGAATTTAGTTTTCAGATGTCTAAATGAAGGATGGGGATAAGTTTGTCTGACGCCTTCATGCACGATGCGGTCTTGCATCTACCAAGAAATCAGTTCATAAATATTACCACGAGTTGTAAAAGTGACGAATTAACAAGGAAATATCACCGTAGGTATATAAATTGCTTCATTTGAAAGATATTCAAGAGATCACACGACACATTTAGCCACTTTCATCCTGTAGGACAGCGAGGATTCTTAGCCCTTCTATAACAGAAAACGCACTTCTGTGCTCTTGCGTTTCCATCCACCAATGTTGTAGTTGCAAGATCATAGAAAAAGATTAAGCATGCTCTCACAGGTGGAAATAACATGACACCGAAAGGGATTGGTATTCCATATGCCGTTAGTATTATTGGCCTATGTGTGAGGAGGATACTGCGCCTTAGTGGTTTCAACTTATACCAAAAATTTTGATTTACTGACTATTTTTGATTTTAAACGCTCTTTTGCATTGGCCAACGGAAAAGTTCTTATTAGGCGCCGCGAAGTAAGCGGGCATTGGCTAGTATCTAATAAAGAAAAATCGACTGAGCCCAAAATATAAGGGGAAAAAGGCTGAAAGTAAAAAGCCGTAAGTGTACAATGTGTTCGAGCCGGCAACATAGAAGGTAATCGTGCTATTCGTTTCCAGTTTTTTTTTTGTATCAGGTTTAGTAAAAGGTAAAAGGTTCCACCGCATTCCTTGCAGGTGAAAATAAAGAAATTGTGAATATTAAATCTAGTCTATTCATTGTACAGCAGTTGAACCACTATACGCCGGTAATCTCAAAATCATCACACGTACCTAAGTCAGCCGCTTTCTTGTCACCATCCCATTAGAAACAAGCTACCCAACAACAGTAAATCGAGACGCCTGTTTGGACCGACAAACTAAGGTCAAGCAAATCAGGGTAGGTACGCAGGGTAGGCCATTTACCATTTTTTTGTAAAACTGATTTGCTTCCTTATCCGTTGGCCGGGAATGGTTGTAGTATTCACAGACTCTTTAGTACATCGACGGGTATGGTATATTGTCGCCCATTCTAAAATACTTAACGAAGAAAGAAGATATACACCTTTGAAAATCGAAATGGCCTGCGTAGGCCACATCACACAACGGAGGGTTAATCACTTATTCTAACCCTTACAACGCGTCATCTTTGGCGACTTCTGTCTGCTTAAAATTTTCTTGCAACATTTTAACCCTCTAAGTGCCTTTTTAACGACCTTCCATTATTGCTTAGAACGAGCTGAGAGGGTTAAAATCTAATTTAATCCCTTATTAAATTCTACTGTAGAGTATGAAGACAGAAATTTCATTTGAAGTCGTTTTATACATGATATTTTTCATAAATTAATTGCACTTTGGGCCAAAATGTTAAAACTCCCAACAGTTTTCATACAAAAAATGGGAGATAAAAGGACTTCGTCGATTCGACGAAGATTACCTTTAGAGTATGTAAAATAACGTTACCTTTAAGGGTTAAAATCGAATAGGTGATAAAATTAAAAATTCAAACCCCCAATAGTAAAATTCTAGATCTGTCACTGTTCGCATGTGTACATAGTATATTTTATTTATTAAACTCATTTCGCATTATATCTTTACAGAAGCCTATTTCGTACAAAAGAAGAAAGGGAAGAACCTTGCAGCGAGGGAGCCAAAATTTCGTGAAACCGTGTAAAATACATATATGGATTAACCATCAAAATAATATTAACAAATAGTTTTAATTTTTATTAATACCTTTATGTATATAGCATTAACAGAAGCAGTAACTAATAAATATACGGATAAATATTTATTTATATGCATGACAGAAACTTTCGCGCAATGTGTATTGAAAAAACTCCATGTAGCTAGCGCAGCATCCAAATATTTAGGGCAGACATGGGCACTTTTTTGCCCGCGCAGCAGTGAAAGTGCGAACGCGAGTTAGAGAAAGGAAAAAATAGTTTACGGGAGGAAGGGTATGAAAAGTTGCGAAAAAATTATTTATATCTCCACCGACATCATGTTCATCGCAGTACGGCTGCTAGAGCTGGGATACTATCGATAGTTGAAAACTGTCGCCACTATCGATAGTTTTTGAAACTATCGATGTCGGTTTTAGCACGACTTCACAATGTCTCTTCTTTATATCTCTACATATTACATACTTTTTTTTTATGCAAGAAAATTCACAACACAGTCGGTAACAAAAAAAAATTTAGGTCATTGGGATTTTTAGCAACGATAAGCTTACACTGAGTTATAGTAAAATTTAATAAGCTATAAAACTGCTTACACAAAATTTTTATAGAAATTCGAATTAAAAACTTTGAATTTTTAATTATTTTGTAGTTTTTTTATGTTTTGTACAACTTTTATAAAAAATTAGTAGACACTAAATCGAGTGGCGGTACTATCGATAGTATCCCAGCTCTAACGGCTGCGGTAATACTGATAGAGCTGTAGCAAACCGTAGTAACGAATACAACCCCTGACTCGAAGTACGGAATCGTTACTCTCATAATAATCTCGTTACTCGCATGTTCCGTATATGCACCATCAACGTCAATCAATAGTTGCGTTCGACAAGTCAAAAATTTGTAATAATTTTTCCAAATTTTTACCGGATGGCGTTCGATAACGACAAAAAATTATCCAACACACAAAAATTGAGAGAGTAAGCTTCATTTTGATGCAAGAGAAGCGTTCATTTTGTACTGGCAAAATTTTAGTCAGCAAAAATTATCCAACACGAAAACATATGATCACAAAACATATGGTTGCAATTTTTGTAAACAAACAAAATTGCATTTTCCGAGTTTTGGTATTTATATGCTTTTGGCTGCCTGCTATGTGACTTTATGATAGCGCCAACTAGTTTTTACTTCTAGAAATGTTCCTGGCGAACATTGAATGTTCACTTTCCTTTTTTTCTTCTATGGAGGCAACATGAATTTCAGTTTGTTTACAAATAAAACATAAACAAAGTCAGCTGGTGTGTCTTCTTCTTCCGGTTTTTGCAAGTAATGGCTAATTCCCTGTTCGTTTACTTTTTTGCTTTTTCATCTCTTTGGGAGAGAATTTTCGCTTACTCTCTTGATTTTGTTTGTTGGCTGGTGTTGGCTAATTTTGTTATCGAACGCAACTAATACAACACAACATATTGTGCGGTAACGAAACTGTTTTTCGTATCGATACTGAAGTGTGTTGCGTGTGTATGTACGTACATGCATGCATGATTCGTGTGAGGTACAAGCAGGGATGGAATTTAAAAATTTCAAAATGTGCCTAATGGCATGGGCGTAGCCAGGTAGGGGCAGGGGGTGCTCGAGCCCACCCCCCCCCCCCCTAACTTTGAAATTTTCCTTATATATATATAAAATATTACCCTGAAATGCCAGCTTAATAGAGCTTTTAATACTGATTCAAATGAAAGATGTATATATGTCGGTTTGAGGCCATAATAGAGAAAAACTCTTACTTGTTTGAAACATTTTTGTTCCAGCTGAATCAGACGATATCATTTTTGTAGGCCTGGGGCAGATTCTGTAACCAGTTAGCGACAGTTTTCGAATCGGTATCGGTTTTGTTGACGTATGATATGAAACGTATGATATGAAATATTTTTATGTCAACATGTGCGATATGTAATCTTGTCGACTGTAGTCTATAATGTCAGCTGTTATTAAGCCGATTAAGGTTGTAATTACGAGTATTATCATGTTGAAAACTTATAAGCAATTAAGATTTTATATTATCTTTATGTATGATTCTATCTCTATTATTAATTATTATCTTATTTTCTAGGGTTTCCTTTACTTGTTGTCTCCTATGTCTAGGTTTAAGTTTGTTTCTTTCCCCTATAATCTTTTCATAGACAATTTCTCCTGTTTGGAATTGTTTTTCTATTCTATTCCTATTATGAGTCGCAAGCATTTTTTCCTGTGCTTGTTTGAGAATATCAGGTAAATTTTCGTGATTTATTTTATTGTGGAAGACATCTTTCGGCTTTAATTTTATCACTGAATGTACTGTCAAATTATACTGTTGACTTTCTCTAAAAATTGCTTCTAAATCGCTAACTATATTATATTCTTCTTTTATGCATCTAGCAATTTCTATTATTGTAGAATGAACTCTTTCTATCTGTCCATTGGTTGTACTGTGACGTGGATCACAAAAATTGATTTCCACATTTAATCTTTGCATTAACGATTTGAATTGGGGTGTTGTGAAACTTGGTTCATTATCTAATGTTATGCATTTCACATCTGGGAAAGCTTGGAGCAATTCCAAAACTTTTTCCTCAATATTTGATTTATCTTCAATATTTTTTAGTATTAAAAATTTTGAGAACGCGTCTATACACGTAAGGAATTTCAATTTTTGAGCGTAAAAAATGTCTATATGCAACTGTTCTCCCTCTTTATCCGGAGTCGGTGCTTTTCCTATCGGAATCTGTTTAGGATGACGGTCATATTTATTTCTGTTACAAGTTATACAATTTCGTACATATTCTTTCATTCGTTTTCGCATTTCAGGCCAGTAGTATATTTTTTCTATTTGCTTAATATTTTCTACATGGTTTCGATGCGCTCTATTATGAGTTTGTTCAATTATATCTGCTTGATCTTCACTATTGGGAAGGTCCATAGGAAATAACCTCCTATATACAAATTTATTCTGAAATGTTTCTTTAAGAGGTCTTTGTATCTCGTGCAAATCTTCTACTGTGCAGTGTATCGCTTTTACTAAGTTAGGTCTTATAAATTCCTTTAAAATTGTGAGAAGGTTCTCAACTGTGTCGTATTCAATTAAGTGTCTTTTACTTCCAAAAGTTTCAATTAGTTCATGGATAGTAAATTTATTTTTACATAATATAATTTATTGTTTGAATTGATTTACCGGTTTTTTCCTCTATACAAAAATTATCGCTACTTTGAACAGAATGTTGTGATTCGTCTTCTGGTGAATCTCCTGATTCACTTGATAAATTGTTTAATTCAAGGCGTGATAGTGCATCAGCTACAATGTTTGTTTTGCCAGGTTGATACACAAATTTTGGAGAAAATTCTTCGATAAACGCATGCCACCTTTTCATTTTAGAATTTGGGTTGCGGGTAGACAATGCAAAAGTTAGTGGTTGATGATCTGTATGAGTTTCAAGATTTGTTACACCATACAGATAGTTACGAAGATTTTTTAATGCCCATACGATGGCGTATAGCTCTTTTTCGTTTGTGGCATAATTTCTTTCTGTTTTATTAAGAGTTCTAGAAATAAACGTAATTGGTTTATTTTCCTGGGAAAGTACTGCACCTATTGCAACGTTTGATGCGTCGGTAGTCAACACAAATTTTTTTGAATAATCGGGTTGCGTCAATTCCATTTCTGACGCTAAATTTCTTTTTAGTTCGTTAAAAGCGGATATGCCTGCTTCATCAATTTCGATTAATACTTTTTTTGACATATTTTTTGAAACCCTGCCGTTTTCTGCCGACAAGTATTTTGTCAAAGGCTTTGCAATCGCTGCGTAATCCTTAACGAATTTGCGATAATAACCTGTGATGCCCAAAAATCCTCTTAATCCCCGTAAACTTTTTGGTAACGGATAATTAAGCATTAATTTTATTTTATTCGGATCTGTTTTGATCGTATTTTGGGCTATGATGTAACCCAAAAATTCTATTTTGGTTTTGAAAAATTTTGATTTTTCAAGAGAGATTTTCATATTAGCTTTTCTCAATATTTCAATTATTAATTCCAAGTCGTCTATGTGTTGTTCTAAACTTTCTGAAAAAATAATTATATCATCCATATAAACATGACATATTTTCCTAATTTGATCGCGTAATATATCGTCCATTGCTCTTTGAAAAATTCTGGGAGCATTTTTAAGACCGAAAGGCATACGCAAGAACTCATATTTTCCATTATTGACAGAAAAAGCTGTCTTTTCTATGTCGTTTTTCGACATTAATATCTGGTGTAAGCCGGACTCTAAGTCAATACTTGAGAAGTACTTTGCTTTCCCTAAATTTGACAAAATTATATTCGTATCCGGTATAGGATAACGATCAGGAATGGTTTTCTCGATTATTTTTTTATAATCGATGACCAGTCTAGATTTTGGTGAGCCATCGTCATTTGTACCCTTATTTGGTACTACCCAAATTGGTGAATTATAAGGACTTCTATTTGGCCTTATAATTTTTTCATTCAACATTCTGTTGATTTCTTTATTTACGAAAGAATTTACAGAGAGAGGATATGGATACTGCTTGCTCCATATAGGCTCCTTGCCCTCTGTCTTTATCTCTGCTCTTACATCAGTTCTGAATGGAAAACTTGTATCCACTTCAGGATGTGTTTCACTGATTTTATACCTTATGTATTCTTTCAAATTTGACAATTCATCATTTTCATTTTCACATTTATGATTCGTTATTTCTGAGCCTCTTTCACTCAGTATTGAACAATTATCGTTATTGCCGTTAAATTCATCGGCTGGTGCTAAAGGATCTTCATGTCCTAAAGCAAAATATTTTTCTAACAGTATATTGCCAGTAAAATCTTCAGCTGGCTTTATGGAATCTTTTTGTTCCTCAGTGTCAATTTTTTTATCGACCAATTTTATGGAAGCTTTATGTTTTTTGGAAGCTTTATGTTCCTTTATATATTTATCGGAAACTTTATGTTCCTTAATACCAATTTTTTTATCGGCTTGTTTTTTGGAATCTTTATGTTCCTTAGTATTTTTATCGGAAACTATATGTTCCTTAATACCAATTTTTTTATCAGCTTGTTTTTTGGAAGCTTTATGTTCCTTAGTGCCAATTTTTGTATCGGCTGGTACCTTGGAAACTTTCTGTTCCAAAGGATTTATGTTTTTCGTATGAATAATAATATTCATGCTATTTTCGACACTTTCAGTATCACTTTTTATTTTATAAAAAATTTTCTCATTGGGCACGTCGATATGCGCTTCAATTTTTTCCAATAAATTATACCCCAAAAGTAGATCGGATTCCAAATTTTCTATTTCATAAAAAACCTGTTTGACTCCAAATAGGGTTATTAAATGGTAATATTTAATGATTGAATAACCATTCACGGTGTTTACCTTTTTGTAAATGGCTAATTCATTCCTATTTTCATATACCCCCTGCCTAATATAACATGAGGTAGCCCCTGTATCGACAAGAGCTTTTAAATGTTTGCCTAATTTGGCATCGTAGAGGTTGATATAGGGGAGGACATCCCCTCTTCCCCTAAAAAATGACTTTCTTTTAAATTATTTACCCTTTGGGTTTTTTCCTGCGGACGAAAGCTATGGTTGCTTTCTCTCGGTCGCTTTGCAGCGTGTGCATTTTGGGTTTGTACCCCAAAATTTTGTAGAGGTTTATTGGCTGAAGCACTTGTGCTAGCCATATTAAAATTTTGCTTTACAAAGCCACCATTCTGTTGCGGCTTATTATTAAAATTTCTTCTGAACCTTGATATGGATGGCTCCACATCCATGGGCTCTGCTTTAGGGACGTTGTTCCTTGATGGGAACCGCAAATTATTATTTGTGAATTTTGGTAACCTTGCTCTTATTTTTTCATTTGCAAAATTTTGAGCAAATAGTACTCTTTGATTGTTTGATTCGAGCTCTTGTGCTTTTGCCAAAGCATCAGGCAAATCTTGCGGGTTAAGCGAAAAAATTATATCCCTTAAAGGTGCATTGAGTCCTGTTTCTTCTTATTAAGCTCTTTGGTTATATCTGACGCATTGCCATGTGTCATTATTGTTTTATTTATTAATAAAGTAAATTTTTTGTTGACTAGGTTGTAATATTCTACAACAGACATTACGCCTTGTCGAAGGACGCTTAATTCTTGCTCAATAATATGTATTAGGCGTTTGTCCGAGTACGCGAAGTCAAGGCGAGCAACTATCGCATCAAAATTTAACACTGTGCCGTGCTTTGTAAGGACATCATTCGCGTCTTGAGTAATTTTATTTCTCAATATTGTAAGAGCCGCGAAGTATTTTCTACTGCCTCTCACGTACAGGCTCATCGCGTTATGAGCTGCTTCCCTCCTGCTAAAATACGCATTAATTTTTCCGAAAAATTCAGGTAGTGATTTTATCACATCAAGGGATTCCTGACACACTATATTTTCATCAATTGTCTCTGCTCCATAATATGTAGCCCTACGCGTATTCACTTCTAGTTGTGAACGTAAATGTTCGATTTCTTGCCTTAGACCTATATTACTGTTAGCGATTAAACGCGTAATAAGGTCAACGGTTAAGTCACCGTTCGCCATATTTCTGTTTTGTATTTAAATTGTTTATATATATAAAAAATTCAATTATTCTCGTTATGTTTTCTAACGTTTTCTGTATGGGCAGTTATTTATCATTTATTCTTTTAATTGTGATCCCTTCTAGGAAGGGAGGCTCTTCTATTCTGGAGGGTCTGGAATTCAGAATCGCAGAATTGAGCTAAGTTATAGATTGGACTTAATTTTTGCTATTGGCTGTACAAGCCTTTATTTATCGCGACTAATCCTTTAAAGGATATTTAATAATGCGCGATTTTGTTTTGCGAATTCAAAACACTCGCGAGCCCCACATTGGGCGCCAATTATGTTTCCCCATTTGGGAAACAGTAAAAAAATATATATTAATCCGCGTCTTCGCGGATAAATTAAAACTCGAGTTGTTTAAGTTACAAACTTTGAGAAAAGAATCGTCTTTATTTTCAATCTTAGCCTATTTATACATTTATTATGTTTACTTAATAATTAATTTCACCATAAGGCGTTGGCATTGCATCACGCTATGATGAAATGCCAATGGCTTGGACAAAGAAGTTATTTGACGCCTTTGAATGGAATTTTCCATTCGGAGCGGAAAAAATATATCAAATTTCAATTCTGAATAAAGAAGTTAAATGAGTCGCAATTATGCAGCTGCATAATTGCTGAGTATTCAAAATTGTATTATGAATCTGTAAGATACAAATTATGCTTTTTCCAATAAGCAATATTGTTTATATTAATCATTGTGCCGCTATGTGTGATCTGCCGTTAACTTGCATGCATGATTCCTGTGAGGTACAATTGCTTCATTATATCAAATTGTTCGAATCGATACAAAAATATGTTGCGTGTATACATACATATGTATATATATTTTTTTTTTTTCAGAGCAGGAAGCATCGAAAGCCTTAACCCCAAACCAGTAAGTGTGAGACTTTAACCCATTAAACCTCCCCCGGTACCACCGTCAAGTATTTCGTAGGGAGGCGGTTTGAGCACTAAGCTCAACGTCCGTTACTGTTCACATGATACCACCCGCTGTTAAAGTCGATCTGGTGTTAAACCAACCCACCCATTTAGATTGTCCTATTAGGAAGTTCGTATCTAAGTGTAGTATAAACCGCATAAAGCAATTTAATATCGCTTATTCGATTTTTTAGAGGCTCGCCCCCTTAACGCCGTTACTTCTCAAGAAAACGGGCTTGTTGCGCTAAGACTGTAGCGGCTGCTAATTTAGGTTGCGTCGAAGGACTTTAATCATTTCGGCAGAGAAATGGCAGACATCGTTCCATGCTTCCTCGCTCGTTAACATTATCGGTACCATATTTTCTGATGTTATACAGGAGCCACGTTTGGTATTAAGTACGAATATCATGGAGTGGAAGCGGGGGCATTTGAAAAATGCGTGCATATGTATATACAGTATATTTTGCTTAGCTGCACATCCTTCTTTGCACGAAATCTTGTGCACGTAACCGAAAAAGGCACTTAAGCGAATTTTCTTTACTACTTCAATGAGGAAGTTATCCGAATCCCTATGAAACCAAATATTGGCGGAGCACTTACCATGTAGAAATTACTGCAAGCGAAATTGTTACCGAATGTTATCAAATTATCTATATAACTACATAAATTGATAGCAATTTTCGTTGTTCTGCGAGATGAGCAAAATAAATAAAAGGTTGTAAAATTAGGTAATTGCAGGTAAACGTAATACTTTCATTGATAATTGATACTAGTCGCACAATTTTTAAGGCAGGTATCGCCAATGTGCAGGTATGTTGAATGCATCTATCGGAGCAGTTTCCTTATAAATGTTAAAAATAATGCTTTTGATGCGCATTTTGGGGTAGGTATCTTAAATGTGCACTTAAGCATAGAGGCAGCAAAGCAAAATATACTGTATGTATGTACATGTATGCATATGGACGAACGAACATTTCCTTACGCTGCAAGATTTGTTGCGATGATTCTTGTGAGGTACAAGTTCTTGTATCAAAAGTAACGAGTAAAGTAACTCATACTGGTATCCGATACATACGGGTATCCGAATCCGAATATTCGTTACTTTTACAGCTCTACCAGTGAGTTCTCACAATCACAATGAGCCAATTTACACGACGACTTTTCACCCTGCGTTTTTGGCACGTTCCCTTTTAAAAAAGTCTTCGAAAATCCTCGTGCATTTACACGATGACTTTTTCTTTGCGGCGTTTCTTGCGTATTTTTGACATTTAAGCGTAAAATTTTCTTTGGTCAACTCTTTCGTCGTCATTTTTAAAGCGGAGCGAATCGCGAACTCAAAGCAAAAATATGAAAAAGTGAACTCGATAAAATAGAAACGTCAAAAAACCCGCGATTTCGCTAGTCCGGAGTTTTTTTCTTCTGGCAAATTTATGAAAAGTGTCAAACGATAGGTAGTGTTGCATTTGTGTACAAAAACAGAACGCGGTGAAAGCAAATAATCTTACATTTGTTAAAAATTTATTTATTTATTTATTTATTTGCAGCTATAATCTAGAAAATATAAACATTTCCTTACAGACTACTTACAGTTAACAATTGCAATGTAATTACTAACAAGTAAGAAAGTCTAAATTCGGGCGGAGCCGAACATTAAATACCCGGCGCAAGTATTAAATATATGTTTTTTCACCATGGCGCCACGCCCATTTTCCAAAATTTTATCACAAACGTATTTCTTGGAAAATTATTGTTGCAAGCATCAATTTTGATTAAATTAGCTTTAATATTTACTGATTTATCGAAGATTTTGTATTTCTCTAAATTATCGTTATATGGGATGTGGGCGTGGTTATTGTCCGATTTTAAAAATTTTCGGCCATTTGGTATGCTGTACCAAGGTCAATAACTGTGCCACGTTTGAAAGAAATTGGTGCAGCGGTTACCAAGATATACACATGTAACCATAAGTGGGCGTGGCTACGCCCATTTTCCAAAAATTTACACTATTCTTATTTTTCGTCTAAAAATTATTGTAAATATCAATTTTGAGTTAATTATCTTCAGTAGTTACTAAAATATCGCAGTTTTCGTATTTCTGAAAATTACCGTTATATGGGATGTGGGCGTGGTTATTGTCCGCGATTTTTTAAATTTTCAGCCATTTAGTATACTGTACCAAGGCCAACAACTGTGCCCAGTTTGGAAGAAATTGGTGCAGCGGTTACCAAGATATACACATGTAAACATAAGTGGACGTGGCTACGCCCATTTTCCAAAAATTTATAATATTCTTATTTTTCGTCTGAAAATTATTTTAAATATCAATTTTGAGTGAATTATCTTCAGTAGTTACTAAAATATCGCAGTTTTCGTATTTCTGGAAAATACCGCTATATGGGAAGTGGGCGTGGTTACAATCCGATTTCGCCCATTTTCAATACCGACCTACCTTGGATTAACGGAAACCTACATACCAAATTTCGTTGAGATATCTCAATTGTTGCTCGAGTTATCGTGTACACGGGCGGACGGACAGACGGACAGACGGACGGACAGACAGACATGGCTTAATCGATTTCTCTATCCATTCTGAGCATTTATGTTTACATTTGTCTATATCTATCTCGATTCGTTTTGGCTGTTACAAACAACCGTTATGTGAACAAAATTAATATACCCTTGTGCACAAGTGCGCTCGGGTATAATTAGACTAGTTCATTCAGTAACTGCTTAAACCTAGGTTTAGGTAATGAAAAATCAATTTCGGCAGAATTTGTGAGCGTATTATTTGTGAGAGTATTAAAGTACTCATTTGTATACCCTCGGTATCGATACTTACTCAATATCGATAGTATCGTTCGAACCCTAGGCACGACAGAGGGTCAAGACATTCACGTAGAGAAAAGTGCATGTTATCGCTTATAAATATTAGGTCTAGGATCCTAGCAAGTTTGTTAATAAATTTATTAATCTGGAAGAGATTCAAGCTTAATAGACTGTCTACAACATATGTTTCAGAGAAACTGTTAACATTATTAGGATACAAAGCTATGCTGTCATCCACAGGTGCCCAGTCCACATTACCTAGGTTAAAATCACATAAAATACAAAAATTGCAGTTTGATCGCTTATATACTAAGTCAACAAGGTTATCTATATGCGCTTTATACAAAGTATCTGTACTACTTGGCGGAATATAGGATGCACTAATAATAAGTGTTGAAGAACCATTCACGGATACATATAGTTGATCTAGTAGTGAATCCCCATTCTGCAGTGAAAGAAGCGATGAACGAATTAAAAGACCACCACCACGAGCAAGTCCAGTTTTTATGGCATCCCGATCCTTTCGATAGACATTGTAAATGTTAGGATCAAAAAATTCGCTGTCATAAAAATCAACATTTAGCCAGGTTTCGACCAGAACAAATACGTCATAGTCCAAATGTGGACTTAATTCGTACAAGTTTTTAGACTTAGTTCTAAGCCGAGAAACATTTTGGTAATAGATGCTGAGAGGCTTAGGTTAGGCCTCGATATTTGCAGATGCTGTTATGGATCTTGTTGAATTACACCTTCTTTTGGAAAAAAACGGAAGGGTCGAACTTTTACGTTAGCTGGCCAGATATTCGCATTGACTACCCTATTATAATATGAGTCTGATACTCCCAGTTTGAAATTTATTTTTTTAAGATCGGCCACATTGGCATCCTTTTTGACGAGCATGAAACATGCCAGATATGCCTTGCTAATATCAGCATGCTTCGACACATAACTCAAAATATCATCTTCAGACACATTAGGCAAAAATGACGACACATGCAGCCACTTCATACTCGATACTACGCTTAATTCAACATTGTTGTTCGCCCCAATAACTAGAGGCTGTCTAGAATTTTTCCGGTTGCTTCTCCCAACTGTTCTCCACTCTGGAACTTGATTCCTATCGGGCATAGGGCATTTGGCACATTTGGAGCAACTGGCAAGCCTCCATGAGTAGGCTGTAAAGTTGACGAGCCTGAATTAAGCGTAAAACCCCTATCAAAAGTTATCGGTGATGCAGTTTTAGTGTGTGTGAGAGAGGTAGTAGCAGGTGCAGTGGGCAGCAGAGGCGGCGCAACAACAGAGGCACTCGAAGTCAAATTCATATTCTCAACGTTTGTCACTGCAGCACCAGCTGGTATACAGATCGAAGCATCAGTAGTAGGCATATTAGAATGTAAATCTTGTGCATTGCCAACAGAAGAAGGCGAAAGCGAAGAGCACAAGAGAGATTGTCTAACAACGTTAGTAACAACCATGATGCAATATAGAAGGTGTTATTAGCCGTGGGTAACACAGTGCGGCGCCGCGCCATTATGCTAATACCGAGAGCTGCGTTACTGGCGCCGATACCGATTTTCACAACTCAGTGACGCAATGGCGCCAGCAACACCGGAACACTGTCAACACCGGGTGTCGCAAAGAACCAGCAAAGAACACTCGAAATAGAAGTGTCTCTTGTAAAATGTGCAGCACAAGGCGAATTTATACAAGGTGGTGTTGCTAGAATTCCTCGCGGTCCTTCTGAATGTGAAAATGATGGGTTTGTTGTATTTTTGGGTTTTGAACTTGGGTATTCTTGAGTTTTTTCTCAACCGATATCACCTTGTATTAATTAACTTTGGTGCAGCGTGCAGCAATAAAGGAAATGAGCTTTAGCCTGAAGAGGCGCAATTGCGCCTCACACTGTGCTGATTCCGACAGTGGCGCTGGAGTTAATGCGCCAGCGCCAAAAAATTTGCGCCGTTACCCAGGCCTAGGTGTTATACGTTCGCTTTCCTCTCGCTCTAATCGCCATATTGAACGCCCTTAGCAAATTCAATTTGCCGCTTTGACCAACTCCTTTTTATATTACAGCGATTTTCATGAAAAAGTACTAAAAATGGTACTCGCACAAGGAAAACCATAGATCGACAATGATTGGCATCACTAATCGACTTTTTTGTCTCTGTCTCTATTGTTATTCGTTGACAATCAATATTAAAATTCGTGCGAATCGATAGCTAATTTGTGAAAATGAAGAATTTTCACCATTTATTGCAATTTTCGGAAAACCAATTGCTCAAATCGTAAGTACTTTATGCATATGTGATATAGAATCTATAAATAAAATTATTCCACAGGTTTCTGGTGTTTTGTGTGTATGTGAATTTCACAGACAATTTGTGTTTTTCGAACCGCTTTTCCGTGATGATTTCAAGTTGGATTTTGTGCTTCTGCACCGAATACACTTTTACGTTGTAAGTACAAGTGGAATATATGTATGAATATTTCTTAAACTAATGGGTTTTATTCCTTAGCTGATTGAAGCCGTACTAATTGATGTTTTCGCTGTGTACGTGGATTCGCAGATCGTGGTTTCGTTGTTTTGCTGTGCTGGATTTTGCGCCTCTGCACCCAATACACTTTTTCGTTGTAAGTATAAGTGAAATATATGAATATTTCTTAAACTAAGAGGTTTTATTCCTTAGCTGATTGAAGCCGTACTAATTGATGTTTCGCTGTATACGTGGATTCGCTGATCGTTGTTTTGCTGTGCTGGATTTTGCGTCTCTGCACCCAATACACTTTTCCGTTGTAAATACAAGTGAAATATATGAATATTTCTTAAACTAAGAAGTTTTATTCCTTAGCTGATTGAAGCCTTACTAATTGAAGTTGTCGCTCTTTTTCGTTAGCTGCATACGTATGTAAGTAATTTAAAACTTTTAAATACCGGAACATCATGACACGCCTCATTCAGATTAGTCTGGAAGTATGGTTTGCAGGGATCGTAGTACCACACACATTTCATGGAGCAATAACAACACAACAACAACAAGTTTAAGAAAAGTACTATAAATTAAACGAAAAAGAAAATTTTAATCTAAGAAAACTAGTTAAATAAAACAAAAATAATATTTTCGTTCAACTTTTTTTAAAAGCTTTAAATGAATACGAATATATATATACACTCAACAAACCGTAAGTGTTTAAACTTTTAAATTTATGTATGATGTTTCTAGCAATAACAGTATGTCAAAAGCAAGTTGCTTCTTGTGTCATAAGACATGAGCAAAAGAAGGCATAAAACTGTTCCATGTACCTAAGAACGAATTAAAAAGAAAAAAATTAGCGGAGTGTGTGGTGTGGAGTTGAAACCTGGGGCGAAAATATGCGGCCTTCACTTTTCCACTGCAGATTTTGTGTCGGGTTCAGACCAAAATAAAATTAAATTAAGCGTCGATGTTGTCCCTATGGTAGTCGAAATGGTCAATGATTCAAATGTTTCGGGCTTTTCTTCAAAATTTGTTGACTCTTCAACACAGACTCAGTAACTATGCTAAAAGTAAATTGAAATTGAAATAAAGTATATATATCTAGTTTAGATTTGACACAGATCACAGCATCGCATTATTGGAAGCAGAGGTTGCGGCGCTAAAGGCCCAAGTGGCTGAGTTGAAAAGGCTTCGAACAAATCTGCAAACGATTTTCACAGAAGGCCAAATGCGAAAGATTGAAAATCCGAGGAAAACAATCCATTGGTCTTGGAAAGACATGTCGTCAGCCATACCCCTGCATTCAGCCGGACCAAGAGCCTACACCCATTTGCTTAAGCATGGGTTTCCGCTTCCATGTCAATCGTCCGAGGCGAAATGGTGCCAAAAGCTTAAGTTTGAAGACGGTGTCTTGAGTTTTTCATTGAGCGTAATGCGCAGCGCAAGTGACATGTCAGTGGGTGACAAACTTTGTATTTTAGCTTTCGATGAAATGAAAGTGGAGCCTGTTTAAAAAGTCGGATGTACTTTCGTATAAAGTCGCTGAATAAATCATTAAAGCATTAGTGTAGTCGGGTGAGTCAAATGCAAAAGATTAAGTTATTCAGTACATGGCACTAAAAATCCTTCACCCACCAGAGCGCTGCACAGTGGTTCAGTTGTATGGAGCAACGTTTAAAACTTGTTTTCTCGGAAACTAAATGACGTTTCGCAATAACATTTGTTACACTTTTTACTGTTTGTCCAGACTAGATGGCTGATGAAAATGGATGAAATCGGATTAAAACTGTGCAGTATTTTTGGAATATACGAAAACCGCGATATTTAAGTAACTACTGCAGCAAAATTACTATAATTATATCGGACAATAACCACGCTGACCTTCCATGTATTGGTCTTTTCTAAAGATACAAATTCTACAATATTTTACTATGCGTATATATACATATTTTTTTTCACTGCTGTACCACTCAGGGGATACCAGAACTCAAACACTTCATTCCTTGAAAAGGAACAGATGTATGAATTACCTGTTAGTAAATAAAAAAAGAAATTGTTTTTAACATGCTTTCATTAGTTGTTAAAAAACTAAGAAGTTAAATTTACGGAACAATTTATTAAAATGAACCAAACCGAACCAAAAATACGGGTTTTCAAATATCTCGACACCTGCGCCACCTAGCGGATTACTTCAACTTTCATATTGCATTGTCATCGGGATCTGAGCTAAGTTTGGAGTTTCAAATCTCTATCTGATCGGGAAGTTGGTTAAAATGGATTTCAAGATTTGATTACATAGGTGAAAGTAAATAAAAGCTACTAAAAAATATACATGTTTTTAGCTTAAGGTTCGGCTAGTATGTATTGTGCTTTATGATTTTCTAAAGTAGTTTAAATATAAAAAATGCTCCTAACGCAAATCTAACCTTAACATAAAAATCGTCTCACTTAATAAATCGTTGAGGAATTAGTTTAATCGGGTAAGTCAAAATTAGTGCAAAAGATTAAATTATTCGATACATTGCCTACAAATTCTTTCATTTTTTGTTGTAGTATATATCCATAAGGTAACCAAAAAGTAGGAAGTCTACTACTATTTCTTAAATGGGCTTCATTTATTCCCCGATTATCGCTTAATTCCAAAATAGAACATTGAGCTAAGGGCGTACAAGTTGGCGCTGTCACAACGTACAACACCTTGTATTATTACATCATGAGTAACAACTAGGGTTCGAACGATACTATCGATATTGAGTAAGTATCGATACTGATGGTATAAAAATGAGTACTTCAATACTCGATACCTTATTTGGCGATTTTACTCGATACTTTCCAAAGTACTCGTAGTATCGAATACTTTTTAAAAAACACACTTTTTAAATTTTATCTTCCATTGGCAACCCAGTTTTCTTTGCTTATATGGATTACTATCATTCAATTTTGTCCATCACTTCAAATAAACTGAAATTTCGTGTAGTCTGTTACATAACATAAACCAAATAAGTTAAAGTTTAATGGCCTTATTCATAAAAAATAAAGTAGGCTTCAAGAGCTGAAATAAAATTACACTTTCATACATTTCAGTTTATAAACCTCTTTTATTTTTTATGAATAAGGCCATAAAACTTTACTTTGAACTTTACTTTAAAGTTCACGAAAATACAGAATTTTTAGAAACTTTTAGGGTATGCAGTTTTGTAACCTATTCATCTTTCCGTGTAGCCTACTACCGTTGACTTTTAATTAAAACTTGCACAATATTAAACAAAATTGAATAGGCTACGAAAATGCATACCCACAAAGTTTCCAAAAATTATTAATAAAATTTAAAATTCGTGAAAGTAAATATGTGTGTATTTATGTATGTACATTTAACGTTTAAATTACTTCTAACGTGGAAGTAAGTTATGCAATGAAATAAAAATCAAATATTTTAAATGTCTATTGTTTTAATTTCAGGAAATAACTAGATATACGATTGAAGAATAAAATAATTTTAGTTTCCCAAACAACGTATTTCAATGAGTCCGATACTGAGTAGTATCGATACTTTTTCTCTGATACTTTTAAAGTATCGATACCATGAGATCGATGCCAGATTGAGTACTCAGTATCGATACCAAAGTCTGAAATTTCGAACCCTAGTAACAACAGCATTCGAGGTTGACCGAGAGTCAGCAGCGGCAGCAGCTTTGATTATTGAATCATTTGCATTGACGACAGTGGACGAATATGAAGAGCAAGAGAGAGATAGTTTAGCTGTACCAGCCACCCACGATTGAGAGAATACAAAGGTTGCGCCGATCTCGGACCGCTATTCCTCTCTTAACGAATTTGACAGAATCGTTGTTTGCATGACGTCACACTGGTGCAACTTGTTTACGTTTTCCTTGCAACATTTTTTCTCCTTCTTCCATTCTTGCTCACGTTTTGGCATTTCTCTCTCGCAATTGCACCAGTGTGACGTCACACACAAGTTATTCTCAAAAATCCTCTCCGATCGGCGCAATCTTGTATTCTATCATTCTTGCCAGCCACCTCTTTGTATTTGTTTACATCAACAAAGCACCCTGTAGGGAAACCCCGAACTGGTGAACCAAATTTGTAGTTCCGTACTAGATCTTTATCGCCAAAAACGAACAAGTCCGATAGTAACTAGATCGCCACCAGTTCAAAAGCAGCGATATGTGGTACTTTTAAAAAACAATTTTAGAAATCTATATCTAAAATGACGAATTTAGAACTGGTTCAAAACTATAGAAAAAGGGACGCAGAACGAACTAGATCTCATCTAGCGAATTTTGAACTATTTCGAAACTATTGAAAAAGGGATGCAGCGGGGGGCTTGTTTACTTTAAACAGATTTTTGCTTGGCGGGTTTTTCGTTCAAATACGCTTTCAGTCTGCACGTCGCAGATACTTTTTCATAGTTTGGCAATACAAAACTAATATTTGTGTTAGCATCTTAACATTTTGGGACCTTCTGGAATATGACCAATAACAGTCAGCAGCTCTGCAAATTCAGCTACAGCCAAAGGTATGTAAACGTGTTTTCAAATGTACAATTTAATTTACATTCATTCAAACAAATTTGATTTCAGATTGAAAATACATTTCTCTGCAAATAATTGAAATTTTCTACCATGGCAACCCAAAAAGAAAACATGTTGTTACTTTTTTCGTTTACAACTGGTTCGAAACTATAGAAAATGGGGTGCAAAGCGAACTAGATCCCATATGTCGAATTTAGGACTGGTTCTGAACTATAGAAAAGGTAATGCAGCGGGGGACAATTTCCAATTCCTATGAAATCGCTGTGTTAAATTCGCCAGTTGTTTGCATGCAAAAGAGATTTATCGCGAACTAGTAGTGGTTCTAAATGTACAAGAAGCGCAACTGTTCAAAACTAGAGATTTTCCCTACAGGGTAACCAATAACAGTCAGCAGCTCTGCAAATTCAGCTACAGCCAAAGATATGTAAAAGTGTTTTCAAATGTACAATTTAATTTACATTCATTCAAACAAATTTGATTTCAGATTGAAAATACATTTCTCTGCAAATAATTGAAATTTTCTACCATGGTAACCCAAAAAGAAAACATGTTGTTACTTTTTTCGTTTACAACTGGTTCGAAACTATAAAAAATGGGGTGCAAAGTGAACTAGATCCCATATGTCGAATTTAGGACTGGTTCTGAACTATAGAAAAGGTAATGCAGCGGGGGACAATTTCCAATTCCTATGACATCGCTGTGTTAAATTCGCCAGTTGTTTGCATGCAAAAGAGATTTATCGCGAACTAGTAGTGGTTCTAAATGTACTAGAAGCGCAACAGTTCAAAAGTAGAGATTTTCCCTACAGGGCAGTTAGTGATCAATTTATGCAAGTCACTAACAACGCATCGCAGGACTTTTAGTTCGGATGTTAACGAAGATATTACAGCGTTTTTGTTATGAAGATTAGTTTGCAGTAATTAATTTCAGCATGAAGAGCATCAGATTTATTTTACAGCTGGTTATTATCATCAGAAATAGTAGTCAACAACGAGAGCACACGAGCATTCTCCCCTGTCATAGCTATAAGTTCTTTGATCACTGTTTGATAATTGTCTTGTGGAGTAGAAGTTACAATGGCTTTTTGGTTTTGTGATTCAGAGTTCATGTTAGAAGAAGCTGTCTCATCAAAATTAACAGCCGGTGATGATGCGCGAAGAGGTGCACGGCGCTCAGCAGCACAAGCATTGCAAAAGAAAGGTTTGTTGGATACAATCAAAAAGTCGAGATCACTTTGCAAAATACCAACACACTTTAAATGAAATACACTGCACCTTCGACTTAGTACGGTCCACTTTTAGTTTACACACGCACGGCATTTTTAATAATTTATTTGTCAATGTTATTGTGGCTTGTTAACATTTTATTTTTTAATATTTTTTATTGAGCTTTGTACCACGATTGTTTATTAGGAAAAATTGAAAAAGCAACAAAGTCTAAGCGGCAGAAGTTATAGCACTATTTCGGAGATCACCACATCTCCTCATCAGACTTCTTTTTTCTAGACTTCAGCAGGGATCGAACCTGCGAATTCGATGTTCAAAGTCAGAAGCGTTAACCACTGTGCTATGTACATCCCGTAAACTCTTGTTGCTAATTCATTTTCCTTATTCAACCAACTACTATCAAGTGCAGCTGATTTGCCGCTATTTAAACTCGACAGCGTGGTTGTTGTTGTCAATTCTATACATCCATTTGCTTATTCGCAAGTTCGATCCCTGCTGAAGTCTAGAAAAAAGAAGTCTGATGAGGAGATGTGGTGATCTCCGAAATAGTGATATAACTTCTACCGCTTAGACTTTGTTGCTTTTTCAATTTTTCCTAATAAACAATCGTGGTACAAAGCTCAATATAAAATATTAAAAAATAAAATGTTAACAAGCCACAATAACATTGACAAATACATAGTTTAGGAAGAGCCTGCCTGAAACTATACAAAAAAGCAAATTAGCAAATGGATGTATAGAACTGACAACAACAACCACGCTGTCGAGTTTAAATAGCGGCAAATCATCTGCACTTGATAGTAGTTGGTTGAATAAGGAAAATGAATTAGCAACAAGAGTTTACGGGATGTACATAGCTCAGTGGTAACTCGACAGCATGGTTGTTGTTGTCAATTCTATACATCCATTTCCTTATTCGCAAGTTCGATCCCTGCTGAAGTCTAGAAAAAATAAGTCTGATGAGAAGATGTGGTGATCTCCGAAATAGTGTTATAACTTCTACCGCTTAGACTTTGTTGCTTTTTCAATTTTTCCTAATAAACAATCGTGGTACAAAGCTCAATAAAAAATATTAAAAAATAAAATGTTAACAAGCCACAATAACATTGACAAATACATAGTTTAGGAAGAGCCTGCCTGAAACTATACAAAAAAGCAAATAAGCAAATGGATGTATAGAATTGACAACAACAACCACGCTGTCGAGTTTAAATAGCGGCAAATCATCTGCACTTGATAGGAGTTGGTTGAATAAGGAAAATGAATTAGCAACAAGAGTTTACGGGATGTACATAGCTCAGTGGTTAACGCTTCTGACTTTGAACATCGAATTCGCAGGTTCGATCCCTGCTGAAGTCTAGAAAAAAGAAGTCTGATGAGGAGATGTGGTGATCTCCGAAATAGTGCTATAACTTCTACCGCTTAGACTTTGTTGCTTTTTCAATTTTTCCTAATAAACAATCGTGGTACAAAGCTCAATAAAAAATATCAATAATTTATATTTATGCCAATTTTAATTACATTCTGAGAGTCACTATCTCCACTAAAGATCGTATGCTTTGATGAAATTTTATAGATACACCAGTAAAAGACTTTGCAGAGCGAATAGCAAAGACGTCCAAACGGTTTGACATACCACACAATCAGTTAAGTAAACAATGAAATATTCGAAAATATATGCAATTATTATTAATTGTTTAGATTTAAATAGTTATTTAGTGATCTTTCAGCCAAATCAGTCTTGTACTAATGACAAGTAAACAAACCAAATGACGTTTTTGCTGGAAAAGTGCTTTTTGCGTTCCCGTACACTTCTGAATCTGTTCTCCTGTTACTCTCACTTGAGCGAGTAAAATCGTAGTTTGACATTTCCACAGGTTTTAGTCCGAAGAGTACTGGAACGAACTAAATTTGTGCAAAACAAGGTATGTATATGCCGTTTCCTGTCAAACGTTTCATGAACAGCTTTTACATCTTCACATCCAGCTTCACTCGGTGTTCGGTAATTTTTGCCCATGTATGAAATGAGAGTCGAAATATTTGGAAGACCCGTATTTATGATTCGATTTGGTTAAAATTTGGAGTATGTACAAATATGTGTATTACCTACTTAAATTAAAATCTATTAAAGCCCCGAATCATGCCTAGCGACTTCAATAAGACAGGAGGGCTTACCTAAAGAATTGGAAATATTTGAAGGAGCTAACATAATGCTACCATCCAATATTGATGTATCCAAAGAACTTATAAATGACGCAATAGGATTCAGCGCTGAAATTATCTGGCCAAATTTTAGACGAGATCAAATGTAGGCAGAAGATGTACCATCAATACGCGTAAAATTTGGAAATGAAGGCATACATGTAATCAGTGTGACCAGCAGAGACTTTTCGAGGCTAGATTTAGCATTTATTTTTAGTCTCTAGCCTCAGAATTTTAGTTCTAGCTTCGTGGCTTTTTTCTGGCCTTTTTACTTAAAATATTAATTTTCCAAAAATGAATTCAGTAATTCATATAAATACATCTATGCAACGCCATGTGTGTGTTTCAACCTTTAGGTACATATTGCAACCCTGTAGGTATGTTGACATTTCGTCATAACATGGGAGGCCGCTTTGAATTCCGCGAAACACGTATCTTTCGTTTATTTCGGTTTGAGGTGAAGCTTGTTGCAAACGCAAAAAATGGAAAAGTAAGTTAGCTGCAGATATATTTTTATTATTTAATAAACTAATGTTATTTTAAATTGACTTGATTCAGATATTTTAAAAGATTACCGAATTCCCGTTCCCCCGACGAAAACTGCAACACCTATGAAAATTCGAACGCCCAACAAGCAAGATCCTGCACATCAGCCACGTATGTAATATAAATACTTAGTTGAAGATCTTACATCAGTGTTCTCAAAATAATAATTATAGGCAATCAAACCAAGGCGATGGCCGATTTTCCAACAAAAGTGTTGTTGATCAAAACACAAAACAAAAAAGTGTTTCCACATCGGAGGATCAGGCACCATGCAGCAAAAAGAAGAAAACGTGTGTATAATGGATTATCCCTAAACACTGCTATTGCTATTAATATA
This sequence comes from Rhagoletis pomonella, assembly GCF_013731165.1. NCBI lineage: Eukaryota > Metazoa > Arthropoda > Insecta > Diptera > Tephritidae > Rhagoletis > Rhagoletis pomonella. The sequence goes on along the minus strand of NW_023458634.1, from coordinate 69,015 downwards.
TGCTTAATTAATTTTAGGCTCTACAAACAGAAAATTCGGAAAAACTGGCTGAGGGACAAAAGGTTCGAGAAGTGGCTAACGTTAAGAGATGACTGCTTAAGTGCAACTATTGCTTTTGCAAATTACAGCCTAAACTTTCTGGCCTCATTGCACATGCAAACAGGAAAACACATCGAAGCATTTGCCCCTTTCAAAAATGGGTCACAGGCAGCTATTCCTTTCATGCCCGTGAAAGTAAGCACTGATATCAAGCGAGCAAGTTTACGAAACGCAATCCACATTGCAATACATACATCCATTCGTTCCGTCGATCATTTGACCATGATGCAGAAGAATACATTTTCGGATAGCGCTAATGCACGAGAATTGCAACTAGGAAGAACAAAGTGTTGTGCTCTTATAAAAAATGTTCTTTCCCCCTATTTTACAAAAAACTTGCTTGAAGATATTGGAAGTAGCTATTATAGCTTGATTATAGACGAATCAAGCGATATTGCCACTAAAAAGCAGTTAGGTATAGTAATACAGTACTACAGTCCAAATGCAAAGCGGTTCATTAACACATTTCTTAAATTAGTAGAATTCTTACATTCCACTGCAGAGGGTACAATAGATGCTGTTTTAAAAACGCTTCAAGAGTATAACTTGAATACAAATAGAATGAAAGGGCTAGGGACAGACAATGCTAGCACAATGGTTGGTGTAAACAAAGGCGTTATTGCACTCCTAAAAAAACATAATCAACATATTACATTAATACCATGTATTTGTCACTCGGTTCAGCTAGCCATATCCAGCGCTTCCAAGTGCATTCCTCATGAAATAGAATTTTTAATTTCCGAAAGTTATAACTGGTTTGCAAAGTCTTCGTCTAGGCAAAATAATTATAAGCAAATTTATTCGTTGATTAACGACGGCCATGAGCCATACAAATTAGTTAGAGCCTGCGAAACGCGCTGGTTGTCGATTGAAACAGCAGTCAAACGTATAGCCGATCAGTGGATTGAACTGAAGACGCACTTTGGCATTACCTCGCTAAAAGAGGGTGTCACAAAGCTAAAATCTTGCATGATTTATATACGGATGCAAATATGGCGTATGTTATATTTTTAAAGCCAGTATTGCATGAAGTCCAAAAAATAAATAAATCATTTGAAAGCAATACGGCTGACCCTACAAAGTTGTTTTCTGATCTAAAATCATTGATTTCTAATTATTGTAATCAAGTTGTGTTATATTCTGAAGAGTTTGATCCTTTGTCGTCGCCCATTAACCCTTTCTTGGTTTCAACTCCATATTTTTCGTACGAATTCGAGGAATTTATGAATTCAAAGTTAAATGAGGGTAGTATTAATAACCAAACAGAACAAGTAATTTGTAAAGATTGTCAACGCTTTTTAGTAGAGTTAGTAACCCAATTACGACAACGCCTACCCGTTAATATGAATTCTCTACAAAATATTGCTTTTTTTTCGTTGAAAATTCATTGAAAGTTGCGAAGTCAGATATATTTTCTCGTCTAGAAAGAGAGAAGTCTAATTATTCTTCAAGTCAAATAACCTTAATCGAACTACAATGGCGAAAACTTATAACAGTACAGTATACAAATGTGAACTCTACAAGTTTTGGGTGGAGGTCCGAGAATTTAAAAATTCATTGAACGAAAACCCTTATTCTGAACTTGTAGAATTGGTATTTAGTTTTTTGTATTACCACTCAGTAATGCTGAAGTGGAAAAATTTTTAGTGCCATGCAAATTTTAAAAACTAAGGTTAGGAACAGATTTAAAATTAAAATGCTTAACTCGTTGCTTAATATTAGATGTTCATTAAAACGTTTATCCAAATGTTGCTGCGATTTCGAAATTACCAATGATCTCATCTCTATGGTTAATTCACAAACTGTATACGCTGATTCAAGCTCTTCTGATTTATCGGATGAAGAGACATTATATAATTAAGTTATTTGTTGTGTTTTTCCTATTTTCTTTATACTTAAAAAGTTTTCGCGCTAGTTAAGAAAAATGTACCTGATATGTTATGAAATATTAGTTGTTGCTTATAGCTGTTTTTTAGTTGTTATATACAAATCAACGTAAGTAAAACAAAATGAAATTTGTAAAAAATTGCTGGCTTTTATTTAGCTTCTTTTTTCATAGCGTCTAACGTTTTCCTAGCGCTTTTTTTAGTCAATTTAGCTTCACTTTTTTTAATCATCTGGTCACACTGCATGTAATCAGGGTTCGGGAATATTCATATATGAACGTTCGCGTACATACAGTGACGAGCAAAACTGTAACATGGAGTAACACTTTTCATTTCAGCTGTCGCTATCTTTCCAAGTTCTAACGATATTCATACTGTTGTTGTATATTTTTATTGGTACATCTTTGCTTCCTCTGTCATAACGATTTGAAGTCAATTCAACAACATTAACAAAACCAGCAGACAAAAATGTAAATTAAGGCAAATGTTACAGTTTTGCACTCATATATTTTTAATAACTTCTTGACAATTTTCACAAAAAAAAAGAATTATTAACACAATGTTCAGTATGCTTTTGCTTTATTTAGTTCCTGGTTGCAATTTGGCATACCTAATGTGTATGTCTGTAAAAATTCTGGAGGCATAGCCTCCCATATATCCTTGGTGTGCTTTCACAGCTCATGTACTCCATTGGACGGACTTGGATACTTAGTAAGATGCGCTTTTAGTTGATTTCGCAAATTCTCGATGAGATTCATGTCCTCGGATTGTGGAGGTCATTTCAAATTAGCAAATTTCTGCTTTTGTTCCAGTCTTTGCGAACATGTGCAGTGTGTTGTGGTTGCTTTTTCAGCAGAAACTCTAATTTTTTCGACTACATCTTGCAAATTTTGTTGAAATATGAACAGATACTGTTCCTTACGCATAATGCGTACAAACGGATCAACAACATTTTTGAAATACAACCCCAAACTAATATTGACCGACCACTTTGATTCACAGTTTGCCTTACATGCGCTTAGGCTTAATTTGGGCCTTGGTCCAATACCATGCCCGGCCATCTGATTGAAAGCGATTAATTTAGTCTTGTCAGACCAAATAACCCTCAATTAAATCTTAAAAATGTGTTTTTTTATTGCATTCTGTAACATATCCCAATAGGTAACGGTCCGGTTTTCGTGCGATGCAGCAAAACGCTGCCACACTCGCACATGTATTTTGATCAAATTTGCTTTTTTCTTCTTTTATGATCCATTTGGCTCAATTTGGCAATTTTTCGCCTCACTATCTACTGATTTGCATTCAATTTTAATACCTTAAGCGCTTCTGCAGCGTGCCTGCAGCGCTACTTGCTACTAAGTTCACAAGATATCGGACTGTAATATATTTTGACAGACTTCCTTTGTCCTTAGTAACACTTTAGGCTATATTTTTTCTCAGTCTTAACATTTTCATGTGTCAAACTCCACATTTTTTTGCCACTTTCCCTGCGGTCCCGCCTTTTCGCAGTAAATCTATTATTTACATTAATGTTTCCTGATTAACCATATTTTTTATTGGTGATCACTTCCTGAATAAATTACAATACAGAAAAAAGTCATCTGACTTTCAACTAAGCAAAAGATAACTGTAAAATGCAAAACTGAGAGTGAGTGCAAAACTGTAACATTTGCCTTAACTTACATTTTTGTCTCCAAGTTTTTTTATTGTTGTTGGATTGACCTCAAATCGTTATGAGAGCGGGAGTAGGGGTGTACCAATAAGAATATACAACAAAAGTATGAAAGTCGTTAGAACTATAAAAGATAGCGGTGGCTGAAATAAAAAGTGTTACATCATGTTACAGTTTTGCTCGTCACTGTACATCTATGATTTTATACGCGAAGGTGAACGTATCAAATATTCTGTATTGATTCTCCTTCACGAACGAGAAGCATAAAACCAGTCCAAATAGTTCGCGTCCGCGAATGTTCGGTAGAAAAAATTTCCGCTGTTGTACATGCCAGTATAAATGAACCTTCATTTCCATTTAACAGATGTGGTTTCTCAGAGCGTATGCATACTCTAACCACACACTGGTACTACTGCTGCATGCATATGGCTGTATTAATGTTTCAAACATACAAAAATGCATTAATGGAAGTCTTAAAGCATTCTTACAAGATACATATGTATCCCCATATGTGAATGATACTTTTCTGATACATTTTAACCCATTAATGACAGAAACCTAAAAGTGGATAGATTTTGTTGAAATTTTGTGTAGTGACTATATTAGGCCTCTTAAATTGATAAAAACTGTTTTTGTTTTCTTTTTTGCGTGGGGTTGAGACAGACTGGGCTGTTACATATATGTAACGTTGGTCACTTCCTTACGAATTGTGCAAATTAACAGCAAGTTTGTAAGTTATCACACCCATAATCCCAATACCTACCAATGGCGCACCCTT